>NC_051179.1:173259155-173478565 GCF_013339695.2 Rhipicephalus sanguineus | reverse complement strand
CTCTAATGGTACTTTGGGACCAATCCAGATGCTGTCATGGCAGAGTTTGAGAATAGCTATCGAACATTGTTTAGTGCTAGTACTTCTGCTCAGAATGTTCAACTTCTCGATCAACTCGTGTCCCTCATTAAGCCATTAACAGATGAAGATTGTTCACTTGTAAGCGGTCCTGTTGCTCAGAAAGAGCTAGAAATTGCCATCGATCAACTACCTTTATCGAAAACACCAGGTCCTGATGGAATATCAGGTCAATTTTATAAGGCACTTAGGGGACGTCTATGTCCCATTCTAATGAAAATTTTCTCAAAGGCGTTAGAGATCGAGGCTCTTCCGCAGTCTTCACCAAAAGTCACACAGTTTTGATTCCATAGAGTTCTGATAAAGAAATATTACGCCATGCTGATGGCTACAGGCCCATACGTTATGTAACGTAGAGTATAAGATTTTTGCCAAGATTTTAGCTAATAGGCTGCAGTTTGTTATGTCGATTGTTGTTGGACCCCATCAAACATGTAGACTGAAAGGCCGTTCTATACAGACTAAAATCCACATCGCTCGAACTATCTAGATTTTTGCTCAAATTCTTTTGACCAACTTGCATTACTGCAAGTTGACCTCGCAAAAGCATTTGATCGTGTCTCTCACTCGTTTCTGTTTTCCCTTTTACAGCAAGTTAATGTCGGCTCAACATTGTTAAAAGGTGTGAAACTTTGTTATAATCATTGTTCTACCCGCCTATTAGTGAACAGTCATCTCTTGCAGCCTCTATCTATCAGCTCTTCTGTTAAGCAGGGATGTCCTATGTCGCCGCCCCTTTTTTTCTCTATACTTAGAACCGATGTGCTTGCATATTATTCAGTCTCAAAATATTCATGACTTCAGACTGCTAGAAAATGAAGTTAAAGTTTTAGCATATGAACATGACATTGCCTTTTTTTGTACTGACAAACCCAGCATTGAAAGGATTGTTGATGTAGTAGAGCAATTTGGTAGCGTCTCAGGCGCACAGGTGAACTATTCTAAGAGTTCAGGTTTGTGTTTGGGTCATGGGGATCTACACCTAATCAGTTTGCCGGTATTGAGTGGTCTGTGGTGCCACCAAAATATCTTGGTGTTCCACTAAGTGCACACAAGTCAAGCGCACACTACTGGAGCTACCGCCAAACATATTACGGAGGCTACATGAACGCGCCTTTTATCTTTCACACTTTCCACTCGGAGTGCTCTCGGATGGATGCTATGAGAGTCTTCTTTATAAAGGGTCGGTGACACGTGTGCCACCAGAACGGAAAAAAAAACGCACCGTTGCTACGACCTTCCCATTCGGCGCGTGTCCAATACAAGTTTAATTTCGTCAACGCTTTAACACACCGTCAGGTGGCGCCTTTAGCCCAAGCCTCGCTCATAGCATCTATCCATATCGAAAAATAGCTCTCCGACGCTCGCTTGGCTATCGCACCGCATTCCCCGCTGGCCTGTGAGAAAGAAAAACTTTGTACTGGGCTAGTTGGTTGTACATGATCAACGTTTTTTGCGCAATTTACAAAAGCGAACTGAAGACGGCGATGAAGGACGTACACGTTCATCTACGCATTAAACATTTGTTTGTTTGCGCTGATGTGTTTTGTACGTCCTTCATCGCCGTCTTCAGCTCGCTTTTGTAAAGTTTGCGCAAAAAACGTTGAGCCTGTGAGAAGTAACGGCCAGGCTTGAGAGAAGAAACGACGCGCGTAGCGTTTCTCTTCGCATTTCACGACAGTTTGAAGGAATGCATATCGAGTATTAACGTTTATTATGTGCTTGTTGATGCCATCTTTACGCGGGATTCACCATATGCGGTGTCCACGTATATGCTAAGAACTTCAGCTACCGCAAGGATTAAATCATGATCATGGGCGTTGGTCGTCAGTACGGAGATGTGTCATTAGGCGTCAACATGAGTGCGATGCGTCCACATCATGCGGTGCTACATCTGTCCAACAACAGTTGACATTGTACAAGCTCTCATATACCAATGCACTATAAACAATAAACTACATCTGTGACGAGACGTTTCACTTTCGTGTTATACTGATTCCTATGATGGAGGGATCAGCCATCTTTTTTTAATATAAAGCATTCTTCGGTCTTAAACACATTCATGCTTGAAAACTGCTAAGAACTACACGTAGGCTTGCTATATTAAAAAATATCGCACTTGTTTCCTAAGGAACTGTGCGATTGACGGAACACAAGAAGTAGCACGTTCTAATGTCATACCAACTAGCCCCCCAACGCACTTCGCTTGTTTGCTATTGCACTTAAGCTTAGGACAGAACAATGAATCGATAAAAATATTAATTTCGCGGGAAGAGTTCTGCATAAGTATGTAAATTTGCCTGCTTTTCTTTATTACCTATGAAACGTAGGTATTCGATGATGTCAGATAAATGCTGCAATTTTTTAGTTAGACTTAGTAAATTTTAATTCAAAGTAAACAATTCAATAATTGTTGCGGTTCTTTTGGCATCACCGCCATAATTAATAGTGTTGCAAGGAGCACACCCGCTGATATTTCTTTTTACAGATTGCCACCAACCTCGGATATAAGCGACACTGATGAACTTTCTGCTGATGACACGCCTGATGGTAACGAAACTCTCAGTCACGCAACTATACCTGGGACGTCAGCGGGACCTAAGCCGCGAAAACGACAGAAGAGGCGCGCTGAAAGACAGGAGAATATTGACCAGGCGCTAGCAAAAATGATCGCTATCAACCAGTTGCCTTTGGCATTCGCAACCATGGGATTTAGGCATTTCATGGACGTCGTGGAGCCAAGCTACAAGACACCTTCTAGTGCTAAGCTGAAAAATCGAATTAAACTTCTGCATGATCACTTGAAACAGAAGGTAGCATCTCAGATTGACTCAGCTACAGCTGTTGCGCTCACCTCAGACTGCTGGACACCAAGGGCGCAAGATTCCTACATCACAGTGACTGCGCACACTTTGGACAGTGAGTGGAAGTCACAAGCGTTCACTTTAGCAACGGAGGCAATGCAAGAGCGGCGCACGGGAGAAAATATCATGCAGCGAATGCAAGAAGTCATCGCAGTGTGGAAGCTGGATGGCAAGGCGACGGCTGTTGTCACTGATAACGCATCTAACGGCATTAAAGCAGTCAATGCACTGCGAGACATTTGATCGCCGAATGACGTGACCTGCTCTGCCCACAGTCTCCACCTGAGTATCAAGAAGGCACTGTCCGACAAGGAAATCGATGGCCTCTGCCAGAAAAGCGGAAAACTGGTCGCCCACTTCAGGCATTCGACCATCACCAGCGACCAGTTGACTAGGCGACAGGAGCTGCTCGGCTTACCAACAGAGCGCCTGACGCAAAGCTGTCCGACAAGATGGAGCTCTACTTACCTAATGCTCGCAAAGCTCATCAAGCACCGGCCTGCCATTCAAAGTGTTCTTGCTGACCGAGCAATTGTCACGGCAAATTCAGCGCAGAATCTTGAGATCAGTCAGCAAGAATGGAATGTGATCACTGAACTTTGTGAGGTGCTTGAGCCTCTTCAGCTTGCAACTAACATTCTCTGCAGCGACACAGTGTCCCCTGTCTCCATGGTTCGGCCAGTGATGAAAGCTTTAATAAAAAAACTAGAACCTCAGACCTCTGGCGACCATCTAGTCGAGAATTTCAAAGAAATAATTCGGCTGGAGATATCCCGCCGATTCTCCTTGGACTGGGACGCCCAACCGACATCGGTGTCTGCACGCCAGAGAGCATCTTTTCTCGATCCAAGGTACAGAAGCCTCCAGTATGAGGTACCAGGCGCCCGGGAGGCAATCCGTGCCAATGTTCGAGAAATGCTTGACGACTTGGCAACTTCGGATGACCAAAGCGGGACAGACACTACCCAGACCGAAGCAACAGCACTGGACATATTGTTCGATGCAGCCTCGCGTTAGTGGCCTGTCAACTCAGTTTGAAGCGTATCTCTCGGAGCCTCAGATAGGACATAACTCGGACGCACTGAAATGGTGGAAGGACCATGAGTCCAAATTTCCACGGCTTGCGGAACTTGCAAAAAAGTACATGTGCATCCCAGCCTCGTCCGCAAGTTCGGAGCGCGTATTTTCATCGGCTGGAAATATCATCACTGCCAAACGGAGCTCCCTTCTACCGGAAAATGTGAGCTCGCTGGTGTTCTTATACCAAAATAGGGCGTATTTAGATCTGTAAAAGCGAGCGAATTGGAACAAATAAATGTGCGTTTCTAAAGATGTCATAGAGTTTGCGATGTACTTTTCATCATGCCAATATTTGTATGTGGCAGGAAAGAACATAGCCAGGCGGATTGCATATCGTGGAACATTTTTGTGCACTTCGCCACTTTGCTCGAGCTTCACATTTTACATCAAGAAATCTGAAAAAAAATATTTTACGTACTTATGGCGTTCTAAAACGAAGTAATGCACCTTTCGTGATTCGATGGTAGCCGCATATTTCAGAAGAAAAAAAAACACTCATCGCTCGTTCGCTTTATCTCAAACCTTGTGCATCGTTGAGTCAAAAGGGTGTTATATCAGCGCCGCGTTACCACGCGGTAAATACGGTAATACCGTAGTATCTTGGTCACCACGCTGCTTTTTTAACAGTGGAGCCGTTTAAGCCGCCCGTATTCTGCCTGTCCCGAACCGAAAACTATCATCATCATGAACCGGCACGTGCTCTCTTCGTTCTCTTCTTCATCTTCTGCTTCGCTCGCAGAACACGTGCGCCGATTTCTACAGCGCGGGATGCAATAACTCTGATGGGCGAGACAACGAGTACATAGAGAAAGAGAAATCAAGAGAAATCAAGATAAAGACAGAGAGAAACTCTAGGGGGGAAAGTTTCTTCGCGAGGCGATTCGAACCCGCCTACTCACAATCCGAAGGCGAGCGTCTTACCGCTCGGCTATCCAGGCGCGCTAGCAGAGCACAGCATAACCGTGTATTGTATAGTATAGAAGAGGGTGGGAAAATGAAGTGAAGGTGAGGAGAAGAGAGGTGATGGGAGGAGGAATGAACGGAGGAGTGAAGAGAGTAAAGCAGAGCATATGAGGAGAGAGAACGAAAAGGCAGAAGAAAAAAAGAGAAAGAGAGAAAACCAAAGAAAGAGAGAGCGAGAAATAGAAAGCGAGAGAAGGGGAGCGAAAAATACAGGAAGAGAGAGAAAGGAAATAAGGAAATAAGACAGGAAGACCGAGAAAGAGAAAGAAATACATAGAAAATAACAGAGGCAAATGACGTACACAAACACAAAGAAAAAGAAACAGAGGGAGAAAGAAAGAAAAATTTCTAAAACTTAGGAAAACAACAACAGCCACGACTACCTATGTACCCATCAGCTCCACAGTCTCTTTAGCATTGCGCCTCCAGTGCAAGCTACGCTGTTTTTTTTTTTTGCTGTTTGCCAAACCTCTATTAGCCACTCTGATAATCTCATCTTGCTGCCGTACGCATCGTCTTGCCGTGCGCACAACTGCAACGTTTAAACCAGCTACGTGCCGCCACGACGGTACGGAATTTCGTACTTACCGTACGGTAAACCAGAACTGCTAATACTCTAAATTCAGAAACAACATATCGGCTTAAAACGTAAAAACGTACTCATTAGCCATGTCATCCATTCACTTGGTACAATTAAATTGAAATGCCGTTTAGGCGATAAGCAGACTATCAACCATGGTCGTCTATGAGGCTCACTTTCTTAAATTTACATATACTGTTAACAGAAATTCCATTGGTGTTTTTATGTATACGTCTATCATTGCTGAAGAAACAACAGTACCACCAAGATGACAAATCGGTAAAGTGAACACACATAACTTAATGTCTGCATGTCAGGCCCAGCGGCGGTTGGTTCTACACTGTGCGAAATGCCGACGTGGCATGACTAAACGGCTGCGGATATAGGATTGATATCGGGAGGATATGTCGGCAGCCTGCGAGAGTACACGCGTAGTTGAGAGTTGCAGTGACGTCCCGTGAGTCATTAGTGACAACGCCACTTGACTTTATGCTAATGACCAGGATATTACTCCTTCAAATAGACTTCATTTGATATGCGTCTCGGCAGGTTGCGAAAGATTGTTCATGGTTGTGAAGGTTGATGACCTCACGTGAGTCACTAGTGATAACGTAACTTGACACAGTAATAGCACCCATTCAAAGACATTTCGTTTGATATACACTTCGGCAGGTTACGATATGCATTCATTGTTGTCAAGGGTGGTGACGTCACGTGCGTCACTATCGATAATGTCACTTGACCTATTGCTACTGATCAGGTTGTTACCCCTTGAAAGATATTTCGTTTCATTTAAGTATGTCAGCAGGTTCTGATAGTGCATTCATGTTGTCAAGGGTGGTGGCGTCATGTGAATCACTAGTGATGACGCCACATGACGTAGTAATGGCGATAAGGCTAGTACCCCTTTTAAGACATTTCGATTGTTATGCATATCGGCAGGTTGCCATAGTGCATTCATTGTTGTCAAGGGTGGTGATGTCACGTGAATCACTAGTGATAACATCACTTGACTATGCTAACGATCAGGTTATCACCCCTTGAAAGACATTTCGTTTGGTATGCATGTCGGTAGGTCGCTACAGTTATTAACGGTTGTGCAGGGTGGTGACGTCACGTGAGGCAGTAGTGATAGCGTCACTTGACATCGTAATAGCGATCAGGTTATTACCCTTCGAAATACATTTCCTTTTATATGCATGTCTGAAGGTTGGGAAAGTGACTTCACGATTGTGAAAAGTGATGACTTCACGTGAGTCACTAGTGATAGCGTCACTTGACATCGTAATAGCGATCAGGTTATTACCCTTCGATGGACATTTAGTTTGATATGCATGTCTGCAGGTTGCGAAAGTGCATTCACGATTGTGAAAAGTGATGACTTCACGTGAGTCACTAGTGATAGCGTCACTTGACATCTTAATAGCGATCAGGTTATTACCCTTCGAAAGACATTTCGTTTGATACGCATGTCGGCAGGTTGCGAAGTGCATTCACGATTGTAAAAAGTGATGACTTCATGTGAGTCACTAGTGATAGCGTCACAAGACATCGTAATTGCGATCAGGCTATTACCCTTCGAAAGACATTTCGTTTGATATGCGTGTCGGCAGGTTGCGAAGTGCAATCGCGATTGAAAAAGTGATGAATTCATGTGAGTCACTAGTGATAGCGTCACTTGACATCGTAATAGCGATCAGGTTATTACCCTTCGAAAGACATTTCGTTTGATATGCATGTCGGCAGGTTGCGAAAGTGCATTCACGATTGTGAAAAGTGATGACTTCATGTGAGTCACTAGTGATAGCGTCACTTGACATCGTAATAGCGATCAGGGTTATTACCCATCGAAAGACATTTCGTTTGATATGCATGTCGGCAGGTTGCGAAGTGCATTCACGATTGTGAAAAAGTGATGACTTCATGTGAGTCACTAGTGATAGCGTCACTTGACATCGTAATAGCGATCAGGTTATTACCCTTCGAAAGACATTTCGTTTGATATGCATGTCGGCAGGTTGCGAAGTGCATTCACGATTGTAAAAAGTGATGACTTCATGTGAGTCACTAGTGATAGCGTCACATGACATCGTAATTGCGATCAGGATATTACCCTTCGAAAGACATTTCGTTTGATATGCATGTCGGCATGTTGCAAAAGTGCATTCACGATTGTGAAAAGTGATGACTTCATGTGAGTCACTAGTGATAGCGTCACTTGACATCGTAATAGCGATCAGGTTATTACCCTTCGAAAGACATTTCGTTTGATATGCATGTCGGCAGGTTGCGAAAGTGCATTCACGATTGTGAAAAGTGATGACTTCATGTGAGTCACTAGTGATAGCGTCACTTGACATCGTAATAGCGATCAGGTTATTACCCTTCGAAAGACATTTCGTTTGATATGCATGTCGGCAGGTTGCGAAGTGCATTCACGATTGTAAAAAGTGATGACTTCATGTGAGTCACTAGTGATAGCGTCACTTGACATCGTAATAGCGATCAGGTTATTACCCTTCGAAAGACATTTCGTTTGATATGCATGTCGGCAGGTTGCGAAGTGCAATCACGATTGAAAAAGTGATGACTTCATGTGAGTCACTAGTGATAGCGTCACTTGACATCGTAATAGCGAATTACCCTTCGACATTTCGTTTGATATGCAATTGCATGATTTCATGTGAGTCACTAGTGATAGCGTCACTTGACATCGTAATAGTGCGTTTGATATGCATGTCGGCAGGTTTGCATTCACAGTGATGACGTCACAAGTGCATTCACGATGTGAAAGTGATGACTCAGGTGAGCACTGTGATGCGTCACTTGACATCGTATAGCGATCAGGTTATACCCTTCGAAAGACTATTTCGTTTGATATGCATGCCGGCGGTTTGCGAAAGTGCATTCACGATTGTGAAAAGTGATGACTAAGGTGAGTCACTAGTATAGAGTACGGCATCGGTATAGCGCTCAGGTTAGTACCCTTCGAAGACATTTCGTTTGATGCATGTCGCAGGTTGAGAAGTGCTTCACGATTGTAAAAAGTGATGAATTCATGTGAGTCACTAGTGATAGCATCACATGACATCGTAATTTGCGATCAGGATTATTTACCCTTCGAAGACATTTCGTTTGATATGCTATGTCGCATGTTGCAACAAGTACATTCACGATTGTGAAAGTGATGGACTTCATGTGAGTCACTAGTGATAGCGTCACTTGACCATCGTAACAGCGATCTGATTATTACCCTTCGAAAGACATTCGTTGATATGCATGTCGGCAGTTTGCAAAGTGCAATCACGATTGAAAATGTGATGAATTCATGTGAGTCACTAGTGATAGCGTCACTTGACATCGTAATAGCGATCAGGTTATTACCCTTCGAAAGACATTTCGTTTGATATGCATGTCGGCAGGTTGCGAAAGTGCATTCACGATTGTAAAAAGTGATGATTTCATGTGAGTCACTAGTGATAGCGTCGCTTGACATCGTAATAGCGGTCGGGTTATTACCCCTCGAAAAACATTTCGTTTGATATGCATGCCGGCAGGTTGCGAAAGTGCATTCACGATTGTGAAAAGTGATGACTTCAGGTGAGTCACTAGTGATAGCGTCACTTGACATCGTATAGCGATCAGGTTATTACCCTTCGAAAGACATTTCGTTTGATATGCATGTCGGCAGGTTGCGAAAGTGCATTCACGATTGTGAAAAGTGATGATTTCACGTGAGTCACTAGTGATAGCCTCGCTTGACATCGTAATAGCGGTCGGGTTATTACCCCTTGAAAAACATTTCACTTGATATGCATGTCGGCAGGTTGCGAAAGTGCATTCACGATTGTGAAAAGTGATGACTTCATGTGAGTCACTAGTGATAGCGTCACTTGACATCGCAATAGCGATCAGGTTATTACCGCTTGAAAGACATTTCGTTTGATATGCATATCGGCAGGTTGCGATAGTGCATTCATGGTTGTGAAGAGTTCTGACGTCACATCAATCACTAGTGATAGCGTCACTTAACATTCTGCTAGTGATTGGATTATTAACCTTTGAAATACATATCTTTTGATGTACATGTCGACATATTTAGAAAGTGTATGCGTAATTAAGAAGCGTGGTGACGTCGAATGAATAACTAGTGATCACGCCATTTAACTGAGTTGTAGCGGCGCCACTTATTACTCTGAGGAAGGCATTTCGTTTCACATGACTGTCAGGAGGTAAGCGACGTGTATGAGAAGCGAGTTGATGTAATGTGAGTCACTAGGGATCATGTGTTAAAGGACCTGTTAAAGGACCTCAGTGACTTATAATATGAGTCACATAGTGATTACGTCAAGTGGCTGATCACATGTACTTTGAAGGAACGATATGGTAATAGAGAAAGAGATCGCACGTCATGATACAATCAACTCGAAGATTATCTGTGAGGGTTGCGACTCATTTGTGTCAGTCACTCTTGTCACTCAGCTCGAAATGTAGAAAACGAATCCTATACTACAGGTATCTGATGACGTCAACAAATCACCGTCAGTCATGACGCTTGTGACTATTGCAAGGAATGTTCATTCTTCTATTAATTTATGGGATGGTCAAATTGTCTGGGACTGGAAAAAAACTTGGAGGACGCTTGAGGTTCGCCTTCAAGAGTAGAACGCGATAGCATGATCGGGCGCCGTAATCTGGGACAAAAAAAAAGTGAGATGGCTAACCAGAGCTGATATCATACTTGCACGAGTGGTTGCAGTGATGCCTAAAAGTATGAGAATCAGAGAGAAACGAATATTTTCCCTAGCATTACAGAATAAAAATCCGGTTATTCGAATATCCGAATATCACAATATTACTAATCGAATAACAAACCGAATATCCGGTAACTCCGGTTATGCGGTTTTCGAATTCGAATAACCGATGAATTAATAGCCGGATAACCGGCTTTGCTGCAAACCGGTTTGTTGTTGCTGCACTACCCAGCACGCCCGTGAGGCGCGTCGAGGCAAGCCCTTGACGTCCCCTCATGGGAGGCCTAGGCCCGGCCACTTAAACCTGCTGGTTTCTCCTAATAAAGTTTATTCATCCTCCTTCTTATAGGCTGGAGCGCGAAAACTCAAAAAAATTGAGATTACTCTTCAACTAATGCGGCCACCTGCGATAAGGCTCGAATGTTCGATGCTGCATGTATAGATACCGACGCGCCTTACTACACAGAAGATTATAGAAGGCCGACGCTCTGTTCTTACACAGGTAGTGTGAAAGTGTCAGTCTGCAAAGACAGCTTTAATCCACAACTGAAATATGCACATAATGAGCAAACATTGAACCCAGAATATCCGAACCAATGCGAAAATTATTTAGGCCACGTCGTACTTGACATAATCACGTCTGTTATGACGGCTAACATGTTTTAACGCGACAGCGTTAAAGAGCTCGTATCGCAGAAATTCCGCCGTCGGCGTCGGGGCCGTTGGTTGTGAGCGAAAAATCATCTTGTCCGTGACCGAAACATCGAAAAAGCTGCAAATAAAACAAATAATAAAAATGTTGGGTCCGAGTGAGAATCGAACCCAGGCCGCCTGCGTGGCAAGCAGGTGTTCTACCACACAGCCACGCCTCTGCTTGGAGCTGCACTGAAAGTAACTTTCATGCTTCCCAAAAATAGGCGTCCTGTATACAGGTGTCACAGTACGAGATGTAATATCGCAGTTATATTGCGTGGTACAAGCGTACATTGCCATTGGGCGTCACACCATGTCAATATCATACCGACTTGGTGGTTTAAAGACAGCTACCCATTACATAAGGCACCCACCTTAGTGCGCGCATTCTGTTAAACACTCGTAGTGTTCGAACATCGCACTAGGAACAGAATATCGCTATCGCGTTCAACTCTTAAAGGCGAAGCTTAAGCGTCCCCCAATTTTTTTACAGAGCTTGAGTCCCAAACAATACAGAAGTTCAGGGGAAGATGGAAGCCTGAAGCGATGAGAAATAGTTGAACAGGGAATGCCGCTGGAGACAATGTTTGGACAAGTTGACATGTCTTCGTCAGGGCAGCAGCATTGCCTTGACGAACAAAAGAACGCTTGTCCCCTGTTCCCTGTTAAGGGCGAGACACACGGTACGATTTTCCATGCGATGCGGCGTCCGACCCGGCGGCGGGGTAACCAAAATGGTGACCTTTCATAGCATCGAACACCCAGCATTCCCTCTCCCCCACCGCCGCGTCGGTCGGCACATCGCACGGAAAGCCGTACCGTCTGTCTTGCGCTTTAAACGATTTCTCAAAGCATCGGTGAGTCCATTACGTGTATTTCAGTGAGAGTATTAGAAGTAAAGGCCCACAAAGTTTCAAGCTGGCTATATTCATTTCCATCAACAGGAAGGAGCCTATAATTGCTTCACATCATTTGAACCACATGGCAACAGTAGAGGATGAACAAACTGTGTCGCCGAACCAACGAGCATTGAAACACGTAGGCTGTCGTCACGACGAGTTAGTCTAGCGACACTGCGCTTATGTCAGTCCAGTCACGCTTGCAGAGAACTGGCTTTACTCATGTACTTGGAAAATGCATACCTGCTCAAATAATGAATCCAAATACTTGTGCTCACCAGTTTTCACTAGGACCCTGAAAAACCTTCGCTGAGCAGGAAATACCTGGGTTAACACACCACACAGCCGCGCAAAGCATGTGACGCATAGATTTAGCCATCTTCAACTAATACTTGGTTGGCCTCCTCGACGTGGCTCCCTGCGGCTTCCGTTCGCTGCACGCCTCATCAGATGCCTTAGCTTTCCCGTAATCATACTCGGTAAACGCTTGGTACGTCAACTGAGTGAGATAAGCGATCGCCATCCAACTGGTGATATCGCTGAGCGAATTGCAAGGTTGAGCGGAGGCAAGCGCTAGGAACACAAGTCGACCAGTTCCCGCGCTTCACCCGATTTAAAATTCACAAAATAAGAAAAAAAGGACAAATAAACAAAAGAGTTTTGTACAGTTCAATCAAATTTCTTTATCTGCAGAAACTCGTGAAAGAAATTAAATGCGAACATCGACATCAACATCACTTCGTTCAACCAGACCTTAGGATGCCCGGCAACCGCTACGAGTTCGCATGTTTCTTGAAACCAAAACTGGAGCTCAGTTTCCGGGGCCTGGTTTGACTTTCCGTGTCCCGGCCACAAGTTCGGCCAAATAAATAGTTTTACCTAGGACACGCCGACTGCTGCCTTCGTCGACGTCACGGCCACATGGCATCTGGTGGAGGTGCTTCCCGGTCCATGTCCTGAACGACTTTCCGCTGTGTGAACACCAGTGAAGCTGGTTGGAAAAATAGACCAAGCTGCCCAAATGAACTACGGCGAACCACATGTGCTGGGCACCGACGACCTGCCTGAGGCGATCAGGGATGTCTTGCGTGAAGAGCGGCAAAAAATCTTTCCTACATCGCAACCCCTGGCGCATTCCACAGCCGACGTCGTTCGCGAGGAACTTCATCATTCGCTGGGAGTAGCTGTACGGCCGCAACCTGAGCCGCAAGCCATAAGCTATGCTGCTGTTGCACGCCATGCTGTCACCACTCCGCGCAATCACCAAGGCCCGGAGCCGTCGCAGTTCCGTCGCCAGACACCGCCGCCACATTGACGCCATCCCGCCGGCCTGCAGGCCAACGCTACGCCTCCCGATAGACTGATGTTTGGCGGGCCCCTGACAACCGACCGCTCCGCTATCAATGCGGGGAAGCCGGCCACACCTACCGCCGCTGCCAGTGCCGCCAGATGGGCCTACTTGGCTTCGCCGTCAACGCACCGCCTCCACAGCGTGGTGAGCTGCCACGCGACATCGCCGTCTACTTGGCCACCACTGAAGCGGCACCCCGACGTACGTCCCGTTCTCCGTCGCCTGGACGCTATTGGTACAGCGGCCCTAACCAAGGCCGTTCCACGAACACATCTCCGGAAAACTGAGCAGGAACCGATGGAGGTGCGGTTGCTGTACGACGAACTACCGAAGATCCTCCGCCACCGATGACGACGCCGCGACGAAACCTTCAGAACACGACGGGAACCAGACAGACTCCTGACGACGGAGCCTCGTGCAGCGAAGATCTGACGACGCGACATGAAAGCAGCGGAACAACCCGACGTGGCCGTGATCCGACACCACGACCTAACCGCAACGCATGACGACGAACTAGCGACCTCGACGTTTGTTTCGACGGCCACAGCGTCACAGCTCTCGTTGATACTTCAGCCGACTATTCGGTCGCCACTGGGCCCTTCGCCACGAAGTTGAACAAAGATAAGACTGCTTGGGAAGGCCCTGAAATCCGTATTGCTGAAGGCCGTCTAATAACGCCGTCTGCAGTCTGCACAACAAGAGTTGCACAACGTCTGCACAACGTCTGCAGTCTGCACATCAATAATCGCACGTGTCCTGCGAGTTTTATAATCATGCAGCACAGCTACAGGGATGTCATAGTTAACATGGACGTCCTAAGCCATCACAGCGCCGTCATCAAGAACCAAGTCTATAACTCCATCATCGGACTAAACGACACCGCCGGATACGAATAAACGTCAAAGTGCTCTGAACGTGCTCGAGGATCAAGTTACCATTCAGCCTCGCTCCAGCGTAATGCCCGTCAGCACCGAAAAAGCTGAAGATATCGAAGGTGTCATCGTGAGCGATCGGCGTTTGCTGCTAGACCGTGACATTAGAGTCGCCGGGGGCATTGCTCGGTTGCATGAAGGAAAAGGAAGCGTGATGCTAACGAACTTCAGCCAAGAATATTGTTACGGTGCGACATGGGCTCTCCGAAGATAAAGAAGACGAGAAAACGTGAAGCGCTTGCGCGTGGTGCTCATCAGCCATATTGTATTGGCTGCCGATTCACTGGCATAAATATCTATTAAATCCACATCTCGCCTTCGTCACATTTGGTGGAGCTGCTGGGTACGACACGCCTCGCAAAGGAACTCCGCAGCGGCCGTCGTTTAAGGAGCTTTTCTGCAACTATGGCGGACGATACGGCGTCTGCATCTGTACCCGGTGTCTCGCAGGATGAAGATGACGCGGCGGCTGCATCTGCACCTGCGACAACAACGGTCGTGCTGGAACAACCGCGGGATCCTGGCACGTTTAGCGGTTCCGGCGATCCCGATGAGGTGGACGTTGAGGATTAGCTGGCAGAGTACGAACATGTGAGTACTCGCAACCGCTGGGGCCCGACTCTAATGCTGGCCAACCTGATGTTTTACCTCAAGGGAACTGCCAAAGTGTGGCATGAGAACCATGAGACCGAACTCGAGAGTTGGGCAACGTGCAAACAGAAAATGTTGGACTTGTTTGGGAAGCCCGTTGGACGAAAGATGGCCGCGAACAAAATGCTCGCCTCTCGGGCGCAGACATCCACAGAATCGTACGTCTCGTACATAGAAGATGTGATCTCATTGTGTCGCAAAGCCAATGCCGAGATGCCGGAGGCCGACAAAGTTGGGCATATTCTTAAGGGGATTGCTGACGACGCCTTCAATCTTCTAATATGCAAGAATTACTCCACAGTAGACGCCATTATAAAGGAGTGCCGGCGCTTTGAGCAAGCTAAGAGCCGGCGCATTGACAGCGTGTTTGCCCGACTTCCCAACACGGCTGCAACGTCGTCTTGCGAAGATCGCACGAGAACGCAACCGCAAGCTCCAGTTTCCCCAGACCACGTCACTCGAATAGTACGCCGCGAACTTGAAGCCATGGCACCTGCTCCAGCTTACACCGGTGCCGGTGATACAACACCGATCACTGCGCCCATGGTCCAAGCCATCGTCCGTCAGGAACTCGCTAGCATAGGCATTCACTCTGTGTGCACTGTTACCAGCCCACAGCAAACTTCATGGCGTCCACCCTCGTCCTATCCCGATCAGCGGATTGCGGCCCGCTCTCGCGACCCTGCTGCTTGGAGGACTGCCGACAATCGACCAATTTGTTTTCACTGTCATCGTATTGGCCATGTAGCCCGTTACTGCGATACTCGCTGGTCCTTGCCACCTCGGACGTCGTCTGCCCCATACCGCCGACAGGACAGCACCCGCTTCAGACCTCCGACCCAGTTTTCTTCCCCCTACGTCTACCCACAGTTCGGCAGCCGCTCACCGTCGCCGCATGGTCATCAGTCGCGCTCGCCTCCACAACGTCGCCAGTCGTCTCGCTCGCCGCAGAATCGCCGGCCGTCGTCCCCGTTTAATTCTGCTCCTGCCTATCCGGAAAACAAAACAGTGCAGCGCCCGGAGGTGACGCTGCATTGTCGACTTCCTCCACAAATCCTCTCTTGACGCTTTTGACGAGACGAAGTTTACTAGACGTTGACGTTGATGGTGTGCCTATTTCAGCCCTTATCGACACTGGAGCTCACATTTCCGTAATGAGCGCAAACCTTCGCCGCCGCCTGCATAAAGTACTCACGCCTGCCGCTTCCAGCACACTCCGCGTCGCCGATGGAGGCACTCCTGCCGTTCAAGGGATGTGCACCGCCCGTATTTGTATAGCCGGTCATCCTACATCAGTTAAATTTGCCGTCATTGAGCAGTGCCCCCACGACCTCATCCTTGGCTTGGATTTTCTGTCAAGTCATTCTGCACTCATTGATTGTGCGACAGGTTCCGTTCAACTCGAGTTGCCACAGCTTGCCGATTTGCCAGCCGACCTCCCTCCGCGCTTACGCTCTCGCCATCACGCCCGCTTGCCACCGCAAGCTGCTACGTACGTCGCCTTGTCATCTTCACGCGATGCGCCCGATGGTGACTACCTCGTGTCTCCTATTCTTGACGTACTGATGGCCCGAGACGTCGCTCTTGCTCACACTATTGTTTCTGTGGTTGATAATACAGTGGCCATCCCTCTTCTCAACGTCAGTATGATGACTCAAGTTATTCCACAGGGCTTGTCTTTGGCCACCATCTCGCCGCTTGACAATTGCCAGACTGCCGCTCTGGACACCCATGTTGTGTCATCTTCTCGTGATGCTAATTCCACGCTGCCTGTTTACGGCATTGACAAGATGATCGCTCCCGATCTAACCCCAGCGCAAGCTACAGCGCAAGCTACAGATCTCCATCATCTGCTTGCGTCCTATCCTGACATTTTTGACTTCGACGACCGCCCTCTGGGCCAAACATCTGTCGTTACTCACCGGATCAACACTGGTGACGCCATTCCTATACGCCGCCGTCCATATCGCGTATCTCAACAGGAACGTCAAGTAATTCAGCGCGAAGTCGACAAAATGATTACTAAAGATGTCATAGAGCCGTCGTCCAGCCCGTGGGCCTCCACAGTCATGCTCGTCAAAAAGAAGGATGGGAGCTGGCGCTTTTGTGTTGATTATCGCAATTTAAACAAGGTCACTCATAAAGACGTCTACCCTTTGCCTCGGATCGATAACGCCCTCGACTGCCTCCATGGCGCCCAATACTTTTCATCTATCGACCTTCGGTCCGGCCATTGGCAAATTTCCGTCGACCCCATGGACCGCGAAAAACCGCCTTCGTTACGCCCGATGGTCTCTACCAGTTCAAGGTCATGCCGTTTGGACTTTGCAATGCCCCGGCAACTTGCGAACGCATGATGGACTCTCTGCTCCGAGGATATAAGTGATCCGTCTGTTTATGTTACGCCCGATGGTCTCTACCAGTTCAAGGTCATGCCGTTTGGACTTTGCAATGCCCCGGCAACTTGCGAACGCATGATGGACTCTCTGCTCCGAGGATATAAGTGATCCGTCTGTTTATGTTACTTAGACAATGTTATCGTCTATTCGCCTACGTTTGACAGCCACCTCACACGTCTATCTGCCGTTCTGGATGTTTTCCGACGAGCCGCTCTCCAGCTGAATTCGGCAAAGTGCCGTTTCGGACGGCGCGAAATCACCATACTCGGTCACCTTGTGGGTGCTGCTGGTGTCCAACCGGACCCCGACAAAGTGCGAGCAGTGCAAGAATTCCCTATGCCATGCTCAACCAAGGACATCCGCAGTTTCGTAGGATTATGTTCCTACTTTCGTCGCTTTGTCCGCAACTTCGCTGACATCGCTCGCCCACTTACTGATCTTTTAAAAAAGGACGTTCCCTTCACATGGGGCGCCGAGCAAGCAAACTCTTTTTCTGCCCTTATCCATCTGCTGACTACACCGCCAATACTGGCCCATTTCGACCCTGCGTCGCATACAGAGCTTCGGACCGATGCCAGTGGCCATGGAATCGGGGCGGTCCTCGGCCAACGACAGCACGGCAAGGATAGAGTAATTGCTTACGCCAGCCGTCTTCTTTCGCCCGCCGAACGGAAGTTCTCCATCACTGAGCGTGAATGCCTGGCTTTAGTGTGGGCCGTGACCAAATTCAGGCCCTACCTGTATGGCCGAACTTTTTCCGTGGTCACGGACCATCACGCTCTCTGCTGGCTCTCATCACTGAAGGACCCGTCGGGACGTCTCGGTCGCTGGGCACTCCGTCTCCAGGAATATTCGTTTGTGGTTCATTACAAGTCGGGGCGACTGCACACAGACGCAGACTGTTTTTCCCGTCATCCGGTTGAAGCGCCCGACCTAACTGACCTTGACCCCTGCGTGCTCTCCATCCGCGCTTTGGTTGACATCGCCATCGAACAGCGACGGGACCCATCGTTACTGGCCATTATCGACCGTCTAACGTCCCCAACACCAGACCCTTCTGTTCGCCTGTTCGAACTGCACGACAACATTTTCTATCGTCGTAGCTTCAGCGCCGATGGCCCGGAACTACTACTTGTGCTACCTCGCCATCTACGCGACGGTGTTCTGCAACAACTCCACGATGTACCGACAGCCGGCCACCTTGGTGTCTCTCGTACATACGACCGCGTGCGACGTCGCTTTTTCTGGCCCGGCATGTACCGCACTGTGGTTCGCTACGTCGCTTCTTGTGACCCCTGCCAACGCCGAAAGCGCCCCTCTGTGCTGCCTTCTGGCCACCTACACCCCATTGACATACCTACGGAGCCATTCTTCCGTGTTGGACTTGACCTACTAGGCCCTTTTCCCACGTCTACCTCGGGCAATAAATGGGTTGCTGTCGCCACCGATTACGCCACACGCTTTGCCATCACTCGAGCACTACCTACAAGTTGCGCCACCGACGTCGCTGATTTTCTGTTGTACGCCGTCATTCTACATCATGGCGCCCCTCGGCAGCTACTTGCTGATCGAGGGCGGTAGTTCCTGTCACGTGTCGTGGATGACATCCTCCGTGCCTGCTCCACACAGCACAAGCTCACGACAGCTTATCATCCACAGACGAACGGATTGACCGAGCGTCTCAGATGCTCTCCATGTACGTTTCGTCAGATCACCGCGACTGGGACAACGAACTCGCATTTGTCACCTTTGCTTATAACTCTTCACGACATGACACAGCTGGTTATTCCCCATTCTATTTGCTATATGGCCGACATCCAGCGTTACCATTCGACACTCTACTTCCTCCCTCCAGACCCTTGTCTACTGCATACGCCGGCGACGTCCTTGTTCGAGCCCATGCAGCTCGTCAGCTCGCCCGTGACCGACTGGCTTCGTCGCAAGAACACCAAAAAGATCGTTACGATAGCCGACATCGAAGCGTTCACTTCACACCGGGATCTCTGGTACTCCTCTGGTCACCATGCCGCCAGGTCGGCTTATCAGAGAAGCTTCTCTGCTGTTACAATGGCCCCTATAAGGTACTCCGCCAACTCAGCGACGTGAACTATGAGATCGCACCCCTGGGCACAGCCTCTTCGACCTCCTCACTCCAGACGGATGTTGTGCACGTTTCCCGACTGAAACCGTATTGCTCTGCTAGCTCTTCGTCGCCATAACAAGCGCCGCGATGGCGCTTCCGCCGCGGGAGAGTGATGTTACGGTGCGACATGGGCTCTCCGAAGATAAAGAAGACGAGAAAACGTGAAGCGCTTGCGCGTGGGGCTTATCAGCCATATTGTATTGGCTGCCGATTCACTGGCATAAATATCTATTAAATCCACGTCTCGCCTCCGTCACAATATAGACACCTGAGCCAAGGCGCGATGATTGCATACATCGAAAAAATGTTGGCCGCCAGCGATGCGTTTGCCGTTTCACATTTTGACGAAGCTACAAAGACGACCCCAATACCTGAGCCATCCGTTGAAGTAAAACCAAATCTCCACGCTGGCCAACACATATAGCTTCGATGCCTTCTGCAGGTTTCGCCGTCATCGCGGGTCCGACAAACGCTCCTTGCTAAGCACCGCATTATAACAGAAAAAAAATTGGGGGACGCTTAAGCTTCGCCTTTAAGAGTTGAACGCCATAGCAATATCCTGTCCCTAGTGCGCACTTCGAACACTACGAGTGTTTTACAGAATGCGCGCAATAAGGTGTGTGCCTTATGTAATGGGTAGCATGCTTTAAAGTAGGAGCAAGTATGCACGAGAACCTTTTTCGAAGCTGCCATGCACCCACTACGCGGTCTTAAGAGAATACGCGCAGTAATGTGCGTGCCTTTTGTTATGGGTGGCTGTCTTTAAACCACGAAGTCCTTATGATATTGACGTGGTGTGACGCCTGATAGCAATCTACGCTTGTACCACGCAATATTACTGCCATATTACATCTCGTACTGTGACAACTGTATACAGGACGCGTGTTTTCGGGAAGCATCAAAGTTACTTTCAGTGCAGCTCCAAGCAGAGGCGTGGCTGTGTGGTAGAACACCTGCTTGCCACGCAGGCGGCCTGGGTTCGATTCTCACTCGGACCCAACATTTTTATTATTTATTTTATTTGCAGCTTTTTCGATTTTTCGGTCACGGACAACATGATGATTTTTCGCTCACAACCAACGGTGCTGGCGCCGACGCCGACGGCGGAATTTCTGCGATACGAGCTCTTTAACGCTATCGCGTTAAAAATGCTTGACCACTGAGTCAGTCCTCTGCACAAGTTCGGCAGTCCTCTCTCAAGGACGGCGCCGAGTCCTACGCTGCTTGCGTCGGTGTGGATTTCCGTATCGGCGTACTTGTGGAAATGCGCGAGCATCGGAGGCGTCTGCAGACGTCGTTTAAGTTGTTCAAATGCCTCGACTTGCGCCGTTCCCCACTTGAATTCCACGTCGGTGCTCGTGAGACGAGTTAGTGGCTCAGCGATCCGTTAAATTTTCTTGACGAAGCCTCTGTAATAGGCGCACAAGCCGAGGTATCGGCGTACGGCCTTCATATTTGTGGGTGGCGGGAAGGCAGCGATGGCAGCTGTTTTCCGCGGGTTGGAGCGAACTCCGGACTTACTAATGACGTGTCCCAAGAAAAAGAGCTCCTCCTACGCAAAGCGGCACTTTTCTGGCTTCACGGTGAGTCCGGAGGTCTTGATTGTTCGAAGTACAGCTTCAAGGCGCTGGTGGTGTTCTTCGAAGCCTAAGGCAAACACAACGACGACGCCCAAGTACATAAGACACGTCTGCCACTTGAAGCCAGCCAGCACTGTATCAATAACGCGTTGGAAAGTCGCAGGTGCCGAGCAAAGACCAACAGACATGACCTTCAACTCGAGCTGGCCGTGTGGTGTTATAAAGGCAGTATTTCCTCGGTGTCTCTCGTCGAATTCGATTTGCCAGTACCCGGTCTTGCCGCGCGGGCTTCTTTTTTCATTTTTTACGTAACTAGTACCTTTCACGCGTAGTCGCCGTGCGCAAGCCGCGCCCTAATGTCTGGGAACCTTTCAGATTATCTTAGGATGTTATTATAAGCTTCAGTGTGCAAACGCGAACAGTTGAGATTATTTTCGAATTAATGCGGCCACCAGCGATAAAGCTCGAATGTTCGATGCTGCATGTATGAATGCCGACGCGCCTTACCGCCGGGCAGATTACTTGACGGCCGACGCTTGTTCGCTGCTGTCAGTTTACAGCGTGCCTTGCTTGCAGTTTGATTTTCCGTTGCCCGGCCACAAGTTCGGCCAAATAAAGTTACGCATTTCCGAGTTCTGCTGCAGTCTTCTTCACTGTCACGACCACGAGATATCTGGTGGAGATGCTGGTTCTTCCATGTTCCGGACGCTCACACGGAGTCGCGGTTTACGTCCAAGTAGTCAAGATGAAGAAC
This sequence comes from Rhipicephalus sanguineus, assembly GCF_013339695.2. Lineage (NCBI taxonomy): Eukaryota > Metazoa > Arthropoda > Arachnida > Ixodida > Ixodidae > Rhipicephalus > Rhipicephalus sanguineus. Next base: position 173,456,844 of record NC_051179.1, on the reverse strand, counting down.
CTGAAGACAGCCCGGACCGTCGAACTAGCCGCCGGCAGCTCGAACTCAAGCCAGAGTACGCACCCCTTCCAGGCAACGCCAGGCAACCCAACGCTGTGACCTTGACTGCAACGATGACCACCCCAGTAGCACCTACATCGATCTGGCTACATCTGCCCCGGGAGCCACCAATCTTCCACGGGTCGTCGCTAGAAGATCAGGAGAGCTGGCTGGAATGGTACGACCAGGTCGCCGTTTTCAACAATTGGGCAAGTGAAGACAAACTACGGCGTGTTTATAGTGAAGACAAAGTACGGCATGTTTAACTACAGCCGTTTTCAACAATTGAAAAATGAAGAAAAACTACGGCATGTTTAACAACCGGCAAAAACGGGAACCGAAGCTGGTTGGACGGCGCACCAGCTTCGGTCCCCGTTCGATGCCCCTGGCGCTTCGATCCTGTACCGTGCCCTCTACCATGCCTCAAGACGCCGCCCAGCAAACGCCTCCCCCTGTACCAACTCCATGCCCGGTGTCCCCCGAATCCGCGACCCGCCTATCTTCACCGGCGCGGATGGCACCGACGTCGACCGTTTACGTGAACGAGCTCAGCAGTCCGGCGAGCCTCACGAGTTACATTGAAGACCTCCTCGACTTGTGCAAGAGACCCAACGCGACCATGTCTTAGTGTAACAAGATCCGGAACGTTATGAAAGGCATCGATGACGAGGCCTTCACCATACTGCTCGCCAAAAGCCATCGCACTGTGTCAGTGGTTATCACACTGTATGAAAGCTACGAGGAGCTGTGCCAGCAGCGGCTGATGACGCGTCGACCTCCATTAAGCGACCCCGATCTATCTGGCTTGTCGGCCATTTCGGATCACTCAGTGGTTGCCCCACTTACGCCGGAGCCGTGGCCAGGCCTCAGGCCTTTAAGCGGGTGTGCCGGCTGCGTACGCCGGCGTCATCCATACGCCCCTACTGCCGCGCGCCATGAAGTCATGTCAGCAGCCACCCCATCCCTCGCATTCTGCTACAGGGATGGGACCCGCGAAAAGATGGCGCACTTCTGACAACCGCCTCATCTGCTTTGCGTGCGGTTACGCCGGCCAAGTCGCCCGCTATTGCAACCGCGTGCAGCCGCCTCGAGTCGGATCAACCGTCACCAGCCTGTCCAGCCGCCAGTATTATGACCCGCTGCCGCCTATATGTATAACTGACGTCACGCCCAGCCCCATCTACCCGCCATTCACCATTCCCACGATGCCACTCACTGTCACCGATGCGGCCTCGTCTAGTCGCACGAGACCAGGAAAACTAGTCGTCACAGTCCAAGCGGCAAGGGCTGCGACGCTATCAAACTGCCAAAGCCCTCAGCAAAGCCAATCGAGCGTAGTAGACGTGTTTGTAGATGGTGTGTGCACATTGGCCCTTGTAGACACTGGAGCTGGCGTATCCGTTATGGACGATACATTTAGCCGTCTACTACGAAAATAGACGGCGCTCTTTTCCGAGCTCTCCCTGCGTGCAGCCAGCGCCCAAAGTATTCAACGGACAGCGGTGTGCACTGCCCGTGTCATCATTTAGGACACTGTACGCCGACGAATGCATCGTAATGTTTTCATGCTCTTAAGACGTCATCCTCGAATCGGATTTCCTCGCCCGCCACGACGTCATAATTCATTGCGCGCAGCCGAAATACAGCTCTCACCACTCTCAGATTTGACGCCAGCGGGCAGTCCATGGGCTACGATGAAGGTACCTGTAAAGACGACACCACAGTTCCTGCGAACTCTTCAACAACTACAGTAAAACATCGGCGATACGATCACGGCTCCTACGAATTTCGGGGTGATACGAATTTTTCTGTGGTCCCGGCCAAGACCCATTAGCCTGCAATGCATTGGAGTACGGTTGTTTCGAACCGATTTGCACCCCGCGAGGTTTGATACGAACGTATGCTAGCGCGCAGGTGAGGCCCGCGCTGTCGCGGAAGACGCGGCAGTCACGCGCGGGAGCGTGCATGCGCGCTGCGCGACCATCGACGGTGCGTCGTTGTCTCCGTTGCCTCCGTCGTTGCCTCCGAAACTTGGAGGCCTTTAGCGCTTTCGCATTTGGATTACAAATGACGCTGACGTCGCGCTTTTTTTTCAACGCGTTGAGGCGTTTACGCGTGTTCCTGTGCTCGAGGCAGCAGCGTATTTGTACTGTGTTAACACGTGTCTGCCACGTCGATGCAAGCCATGTCCCCGCAATCAGACGTTCTATGAGTCAAGACTGAAACTGAGGCTGCGGGTCCGTCATGAAGTCCCATTAAAGGTGGACGAAGACCCCAAGAGACGAAACGGACAGTCTTGGCGAAGGAGCTTGGCCTCTATCTAACGTGTGCAAAGCGCTTCTTAAGTCACTTTCACCACAGTACTCTGCTGTCATGCAGAAAAGCGAGGTAAGATTAGGAAGGGGCTACTAGCGGTCACGGGGCACAACACATCTGGTTCATTAATTACGCACGCGCGCATGCGCCTTATATGCACGAGTACAAGTATGATTGTTGACGTCTAAAACCTTTACTGGCAATCATTCAGAGATGTTCATGACGTCGCTGCGGCCTTGAGAAACACTGAATCGAAACGTATGCCAACGTTCTCTTGCCGCATACTAATTTTCCATGTTTTCTGGTGATACGAATTTCGGATGATACGAATATTTTTGGGAAACCCGTGGGATTCGTATCACCGAGGTTTTACTGTATGTCAGTCTATTGCACTGGTCTCTCCGACAGCGTTGCACTCATTTCTCCGTGTGAACGTGTTTTCACTAGAAAAGGCTTGCTGGTGCCATTTGCGACCGTGCAAATCATTCGGGGCGACACCGCTATTTTTGTTACGAACCCATCCACGTACACTGCTACGTTGGTGCGTGGGGAACGTCTCGGCAGAGCGGATCCCCTCGAAGACGCACGTTATGGACACACCGGGTGACACGCACTGCGCCAGCTCCCGTACGCTCAGTGCTGTTTCCGCATGTGACTCGTCACCCGCTCATATATTTGGTTCCTCGATTGCTGACAATCTTACGTCGGTCGAGCGTGCCCAGCTTCTATGCCTGTTGGCAGGATTTCGTTCTTCGTTCGATGTCGCCCAAACTTCTCGGCCGCACGTCTACTGTGCGCATCGCATCGACACTTGCTCCCATCCACCACTGCGGCAACGTCCATATCGCGTATCTCAAGCAGAGCGTCGTGTAAATTGAAGTCGAAGACATGCTTTGCTGCGATGTAATTCGACCCTCAAAGAGCCCATAGGCGTCTCCTGTCGTTCTCGTTGTGAAAAAGGACGGCTCTGTGCAGTTCTGCGTGGACTACCGACGACTCCATAAGATCACCCGTAAGGACATTTATCACCTAACTCGAATAGATGACGCCAATGATAGCCTGCTCGATAGCACCGCTCGATTTGCGCTGAGGGCACTGGCAAGTCCCCATGGCTGATGACGCTCGCCCGAAGACAGCGTTTGTCACTTCCGACGGCTTGTACGAATTCAACGGCATGTCATTTGGACTGTGTAATGCGCCCGCGACCTGAGCGCGTGATGGATGCTGTTCTGCGAAAATTGAAATGGCGAACGCGGCTGTGCTACCTCGACGACGTCGTCGTTTTCGCCCTGAAATTCTCCACGAATCTTCAACGACTGCGGCATGTTTTGACGCCTTTGAGCGACACCGGGCTACAAGAGAACCTAAAGAAGTGTCGATTTGCAGTACAGCAGCTGACAATACTAGGCTACGTCGTGTCCAAGGACGGAATTCTGCCTGATCCAGCCAATCTTTGGGCCGTGACAGAGTTCCCCAAACCTACGTCCGTCAAAGAACTGCGCAGTTTCGTAGGACTATACTCCTACTTTCGACGCTTCATACGAAACTTCGCGACTCTCATATCGCCGCTGACGAAGCTTCTTGGCAGCAACGGGTCTCTCAATTCGTCGTCATCAAAGTGTGACGCGGCTTTCTCAAAGCTCCGTCGTTTGTTGACATCTCCTCCTATACTACGCCACTACGACCCTACGGCCCTACAGCCCTACAGAGGTACACACGGACGCCAGCGGTGTTGGCCTCAGCGCTGTCCTTGCTCAGCGCAAACGTGGCTTCCCGGAATATGTCGAATAGACCAATTACACCGTAACTGAGAAAGAATGGCAGGCAATAATCTTGGCCCTTACGAAGTTCCGACCTTATTTGTATGGCCGCCCATTTGATGTCGTCACCGACCATTGTGCACTGTGCTGGTTGTCGTCATTGAACGATCCCTCATGCCGTCTCGCCCGTTGGGCTCTTCGCATGCAAGACTACGACATCCGTGTGCTGTACAGCAACGGACACCAGCACGCTGACGCTGACGCCTTGTCGTGCTCTTCCTTGCCTCACGACAATGCCCACAGCTCAGTGTCTCACCTTGCCGTTTTTTTCATCGACATTCACACCATCGCTACCGAACAGCACAAGGATCAATGGATTGCCTCACTGATAGACTGGCTGAATGATCCGTCGGCAACACAATCCATTCGCGCGTGGTGTCGTCAAGCCCACCGTTTCGTCATTTGCGACGACCTCCTCCACCAACGCAATTACAACGGTGATCGCCCCCAGTGGATACGTCTAATACCCCGTAATCTGGGTTCTGACATACGCGAGTCGTTCCACTCTAATCCGCAGTGTACACCCTCAGGGTATCGAAAACCTACCATCGCATTCGCCAAAGGTACTTTTGGCGAGGGATGTACCGCTACGTGCATAAGTTATTTCGCTCCTGCATTGATTGTCAGCGCCGCAAAACTTCAACGCACCTGTCGCCGGCAGGTCTGCAACGTCTACCTTGCCCTGGCCGGCCGTTTGGGCGCGCCGGCATCGATTTGTATGCGCCACTTCCTCGGACGTCCGCTGGTAACCACTGGGCCACCATCCCTGAAGACCACCTCACGCGATATGCCAAAACTGCCGCCCTTCCAGCGGCTACAGCGCGCGATGTGGCCTCTTTCCTGCTCCACCGATTCATGCTCTGATTCATGGTCCATCCCAGGAGCTGCTGATTGATCAAGGCTGTGTCTTCTTCTGGGAAGTCGTCGAGGCCATTCTAAAAGAGTAAACGTTGTTCACCGCACAACTGCTGCTTACCACCCGCAGACGTATGGTCTCACCGAACGTTTTAACCGCACGCTCGGCGACATGCTCTCGATGTAAGTCGCCGCCGATCACACTAGTTTGGATGCCATTCTGTCATTCGTCACCTACGCCTACAATATCGTCCCTCAGAACACTACTGGTTTAGCCCCTTTTTCTTATTGTGTAGCAGGCACTCCTCGCACACAATCGACGCAATCCTTCCACACAAACCAGATCGATCTGAGTGCGCCTCTTTCTGCCACAGTAAGGCTTTCTGAAGAGTGTCGCGAACTTACCCAGACCTTTACTACACATGACAAAGAGCGGCAGAGCAGAATTCGCGGTGACACAACCACTTCTGTGCCCACGTTCCTGCCTGGAGCGCTCGCATGGCTCTCAGTCCCTAATACTGTAATTCGCCTATCTTCAACACTACGAAGGCCGCTACCGTGTCGTGGAACGCGCCTCCCCCGTAAGCTGCTTCATCGAACCCATTGAACCATCTTCGGATATGCGCCTTTGAGGGCGTGACATTGTCAACGTGAAGTTCGTAGGTATACAGGCGGCTCCCTTTTCGTACCCGGGGTAATTGTAGCGAAGCCTTGGAAATCTGCAGTGGGTTGTCCTCTGCAGCATCTTCTAGTGGGTCGCCCTCTTCGGCTCCTTTGGGAAAGAACGCAGCTCGTGCGTGCAGTCGGTCGCCGCTTTGACTGTACCTGTCGTACATCGTCGCTGAGTGCCCGCCAGTATATTCTTGACAATATATATATATATATATATATATATATATATATATATATATATATATATATATATCTATATATATCTATATATATATATATATATATATATATATATATATCTATATATATATCTATATATATATATATATATATATATATATATATAATATATATATATATATATATATATATATATATAAAATATCCGTTAACAGAGGGTGGGCGCTCGAGCCCAACGTTACTAGAACAAACTCAGTTTAAAAGCTCCGCCGGAGAGGCGGTCCGCGTGGCGGTCGTGAGAACTAGTGGCGCTGCAGTCACGTCTAGCTCCCGCGGCTGGCGCTTGTTGTGATCGGCGCCGGCGATGTACGAGCGCACGTGGGTTACAGCGTCGTCTGCGCTTTGTTAGCTCGTCATTTTTGCGACTGTTCTTGACCGGGCTTAGCGTCTTGTACGAAGTGATGTACGAAGCGTAACGAGGGCGAACAGATTCATAGTGCGGTATGCCGACTTGCTTTGCGCCGGGCTGCAAGAGCGGCTACCGCAACGACGACTCCGCTTCATGACACTTCTTCGGACCTCCAAAAGACCCTACGCCATTCAAGCTTCGCATCGCAAAGATAGAAAGCTTACTGCGAAATGCAGGGTCTGTGACGTTCATTTTGAGAGTGACGACATTGTAAAGCACTATCGTCGTGTCGTTGCGAGACAAGAGGTTTTGATCCCACGTGGAAAGTGGGAACTCGCGCTCGGTGCCGTGCCGCGCTTGTTCCCAGCACTTCCACCCCACATTTCAAAGCCAAAATGTTCGGGGTTTTGGCGCAAATCCTCCCCAAAACGCACGGCGTCCCGCGAAAGCCCCGTGCCCAGTTTGGAGGAGCCGCCAGAAATAGAACAACAAAACGAAAGGCAGGCGATTACCTATATACGCTACCGAGACTGAGAGTTGCATCACACTGACATTCGATCAGTTGTCAGCTGTCGCCATGCCTTCAAAGCAGTGGATTTTCGAGATTTTACGACGAGGTATCCAACAAGATGTGCGGAATATTTTACACTCGCCGGCTCGGGAACGGGCTGCTCAGCGCAAAAATTTGACACGGTACACATAGAAAAGACGAGGACCAGCGCTGGTTCTCGTCTTTTCTAGCTGTACCGTGTCAAATCTTTTGCGCTGAGCAGTTTAATAATGTAATACCAACTAGCCCAATCCCACACTTTGCTTCGGGAACGGAGACTTACTTGTGCAAAAGATAATTGTAGTTGACGAGCAGATTAACTGCGTAGTGAACGGCTACAGCACGAAACGCAAACGGCTGTCGTACAGTGTAAGTGCTGCGGGCATGGAACATCTGCTCGGTGAAGTTGAAAAACTGAAGTTTAATACTGACGACTGTGACAGAGTACGCGCGAATAACTGCTCGGTGCTCACATCACGGCCGAGCTGTTCGAATTGTGTAAGGCACCGTAGAAGGATGCGACGTAGAAAGATGAGACACCGAAAATACAACTATCGCTGAAAAAATTGCTCAGAGACGACATCTATTCGATGTAATCGCACACTGAGATTTCATTTACGGAGTTCTCGTAAAATTTTCCGATTTTGGGTCAGTATCCCTTTAACCGTCGCGAAAACGTGTCTTGTAAACATTGCAGAGCATTGGCAATGTTTTTCGAAAACAATTTTTTCAATAAATTGTAGAAACACGAGTACTGTTTTTCTAGAACGTTTTTGTATCTCGAGTAAGTGCGCTTCTTTGTACACTATAAAGGCTTTTACAAACGTGTTGGGTTGTTCTTGGTCTAGATAAGACGGCAGCGGCTAAAATTGTGGTGGTAGTTATAAAAATTACGCTGAAAACCCTCATTCACTTAGAAACTCTTATGCCTGGAAGTTAAGCGCAATGTAGACAGCTCAAATATTGTCACAGGGTCGTGACGTCGACGAAGGCAGCAGTCAGCAGGTCCGAGTTGAAACTCTTTATTCGGCCGAACTTGTGGCCGAGAAACTCAAAGTCAAACTACAGCAATACACTGAAAGCGGCGAACAGAGCGTCGACCGTCGATCAAGTGACAATCGGTCAAGGGCGTCGGATTTTATACAGGCGCTATCGAACTTTCCAGCGATATCGCTGGTGGGTGCGTTATCTCTCGACAACGCTGGAACATTCGCGTGCAGCGCGCAATCTTACCAAAACGATCTACGATCGCGAAGCTTCTCGAACACTGCTTCGCGGACAGCGTCGGGCGCTGATAACCGTCCTTGCTGGTCAAACCCGAATACATCAAAATAAAACAAGAAGTGGGCGTGGCAATATAGACCGAACATCGATTCTTAGGCAATCAATGAACAACGCACGCGGGCCAATGCATACAGACGAGCTTATGCATATCCACCTAAGCATCCACCTAACTAATAAAATAAGAAAGTTGCCGCGCAGTTGCCGCGAGCAACTGCGCGGTGCACCGCAGCGTTATGCCGTGGCAGCAGACGACGCGCCTATAGTGGAGCAAGACGGAACTGCAGCGCCGCTAGTGCTTTGAAACTGAGTTTGTTCTAGTAACGTTGCTCGAGCCGGCGTTTCCACAAGTGGACATGTCTTCTTCAAGGCTGGAACTGATTTCCTTGGCTTTCATGTTTATATGCTTTGTGCCCTCTCCACCACAAGAAAGAAGGAGTGGGGGTGGGCGAGGGGGGAGAGGCCACCGACAAGAACTGGGTGAGTCATAAGAAAGGCGAAAAAAAAAGAACAAAATGCAGGGGGGAGACGGGAAGGTATACGTTTCGCTGAATGATTGTCAGTGGAAGCACGTAGCATTTTAAAAATAGTAGGTAAGAAATTCCGAGAAGGAAGACCTAACTCTCATTGATTTTCGTTTCAAATGCGCTACCAAATCAAATTCAAATGCGCTACCAAACATAAATAATACTGGCAATACTGGCAAGCAACGGGCGCCTTAGAAAGCGTTTCCCGGAGTACCAAAGTTCGTGTGGCGCCGCAATATGAATTTTAAGGACATGTTAGTGCACGCAAAAGTACACCCTCATTCTACTGCCCACATAACACCTTGTTCTCGTCCAAGATGTATGACCTGTAAGCACCGAGAGTGATTGCGTCCATCATATAAAATCTAGTTTTACCTGCACTAGTTCAAACGCTATCTACATGATCGCATGTTTATATTGTCAAAAACGGCACATTGGCGAAACGAGACAACCTGTTAATGTTAGGTTAAACAGGTATCGCGCGGGCACGGCGAAGAAGTTACCCAAAACAGTGGCACAGTATTTTAAAGTAGCAGGTCACAACTTCGATGATCTCAAACTTTACATACTTCAGTCAAACTTCCGGTCCCCAAGAGACAGAAAATATACAGTCATACCTTATTTACAAGTTCAATACACTCAAGCCAGCAGGTATTAACGTTTCTAAGGGGGCTCTTCAATCTATTCGGTATAGTACATACACAACGAAAACCAACGAGAGTTAGGCCTTGTTCCACTAGTTTGACTAGCCATGTTTACTCCTTACTGTCTGTTAGGCTAGTCGAAACAAAGACCATGATTCGCATGTAGTAGGCAACTGTTCGAGGTGATCTTATACATTTGGAGTCGCGGAAATGCAAGAGACAGCACTTATCTTTGCATCGATGTGTCGGAAATGTTTGTAAGCATTCAATGATATCTCTTCCTCTTTGGCTGCACGCGAATGGCAGCTTGTCAATCTAATTACTGAGCAGTGATTATTTAAATTTATAATCCGTATTAAAGACCACTGTCAATCTATAACCTTAGCGTGAAGCTACATCCCACTAACGAAATAACGAGTTGATTCCCCTGGCGAAAAAGCGCCCACAGAAGTTGACAATCTTGCATTCGAACTTTTTTCTTGTTAATAAAACGGAGCATAAAATAGGCTAGCTATAGTATACAGCACAATACCCATCAAATAACATAACCTCCTATAAAGACTTACCTCGAGGCCAACGAGCTTCATCGTTTTTTACAAAGTCGACACTCGCATAGAGTTTTTCCTGGAACTGAACGACGTCATCAGCTTGCGGAAAACGCCCAGAGAGGCCGCTTATCACTATATCGTCCTCTTTTATGTCTGGCTGAAAATAGCAAAAGTTAGAATAGCGTAATGGTGATTATATTACCTTCCATAGTTTCATGAACAGAGTGACATTGGATTCAAAATATTTGGAGATTAACCCATTCAGACGCTATGTACACACTTGTGCACACCACTACTTTTCGCTAGTTTTACCGACTACTGGCTAAGAAAGGGCCAGATAGGGAGACTTCGATGTATTCAACCTTGTGCATAATAAATTTCTTTTCATATTTCTCGACTTTGCTGTGAAATTTTGCCTGTGATTAATTTGCCGTAGGCACTGCCATGTCCGACGAGTCGTCCGACGTGCCGCTCTCGCGAGCCACGTCAAAAGTACAATATTGCACTGCTCGAAATGGACAAACACGAAAACGACTTTGCGCTATATTCAGAGCTCGATAGTTTATTCTGTTTATGCAAAAGCACAGCATCAATGACTTCAGAATCAATAGATATTTAATACCAATTTAATTAGGTTAATTTCTGTAACGCACATAAATTAACCTATGATGAAATTATTTTTTGCAATAGAATATCGACTATCGGTTTTCATAGGTGGCATATGAAGGGTTAAAGGACTAGGAAACAAATTAAACGCTGAATAAACGTTTACAAGTAATGAGTTTCATAGTAAAGCTTATAGCAAAGCTACAATTCACACTATGAAACAAACATACATACGCTGATTTGTGTTGCAGCCTCGCCCATCCTTAACGGTTCATGCAAAGCACACTGCTATGCTACAACCCAGCTGCAGCGGTGCGAGCGTCCACAACTGCGAGCATGCAATGCACGCCTACTGACTCGCAGCACGTCATTTATACAGATGGCTGCAAGCGTGATTACGGCCATCTCAAAAAAACAAAAAAAGAAACCAAACAAAAACGACGCTGACAGAAAACAATACGCCTGTATGCCAGGCGCCACAGCCGGAAAGCAGCGTTTCAAAACGAGAGCGATTTGAAGCCTGGACAAATTAGTAAATATTTCGAAGCTGTACATGTGGAAAGTGAGGCCAACGGTTTTCAATCCCCTTCCAACAGCTCAGAGAATATAAGTGAACAGCATACAGGTCCTGGAATGAAGACTGAACGCATGCTCACACTCGGCGCATGGTCCCTCCCGTTTGTATTAAATGCGAAGCATTTCTTAGCGAACCTTTGGAACTTTGAGCGTTTCTATCTATCTATCTATCTATCTATCTATCTATCTATCTATCTATCTATCTATCTATCTATCTATCTATCTATCTATCTATCTATCTATCTATCTATCTATCTATCTATCTATCTATCTATCTATCTATCTATCTATCTATCTATCTATCTATCCTCCTACGTTTGGATGCTCTCGTGATCACCTCCCTAACTTGGGGCACACAAAAAATTCGGCAGATCCCACGTACCGTGGGAGTCGATGCTATGCGAAGCATGCGGTGGGAAGGTGACTGTGGCGTAATATTTTTTACTGATCGAAACGCTACAAAACGATGCTAAAGATATGAATAAATTTTATACGCACACATATATGTTGAAGAGCCGCATATGTGTTATATAACCAGTTGTTTACAGTTGGATAACGCTGCCAACGGCAACGCGGGTATTACCAACACCAGAAGCGCTAAGCTGCTATGTAGTGTTTATACTTGTCCCTTATGATAGAGAACGCACGCACCTTTCACGAACCCGTGTGCTTGTGTGGAAGAGGTTCTTGACAGTTCTTGCACAAGGTCATCATCACCGTGGTTGGTGGGCACCAGCAGCTGGTCATGCCATTTTATTGGATCCGGTCGTGATGGCGGTGACGAAGGGTTCATGTGTAGTGAAGTACGAGGTATAGTATTGTTGTTGAAAATCGTGGATGCCTCGGTAATTTCATCGACAACTTGTCTGTCGATAGACCGCGACATGTTGGAACCTCAAGTCACCCTTTGCGTTGGTGAGATAAAGGCTGTCGAGGCTGATAGGCCTGTATAGTGCTACGTAGACCAACATAAGTGGATGGCGCTTGTCGTATTCGTAGACTACATGGGTGCATGGGGTCTACGTAGCCAGGTCTACAAAGTGGCTGTCAATCAACCTGGCATCATCGTCGGTCAGCCTGAGGCCATCGCCCAGCCTCGTAAGAAATGAAGAGGACACTGCGTCGCTCTGGCAGACTTAGTGCACTTTACGGTGCAATGATGTGAATATCATACGTACCTTTCGTTAATTTATTCCTCCGGGGTCGATGAATGCCTCAATATAGCTTGCTGAGTCATAGGAATACAAATGCAATGCTGATTAGACTGCTATAAAAGCGGAGCCAACACTGGAACCACAGACGTCAATCCGATATGACGCCTGTATCGTAGGAGTATCACGTAGTATTTATTGCTTTCTTGCAAAATTAGATAGCCAGCACCACAACCACAATTGACGTTGCACCGACATTACGGCTGCATAGGCTGTTTTTCCAAACCACTTTATAGACCTGGCGTGGCTCTGGGTAGAATACCTGATTGACACGCAGAATGCCTGGGTTCGATTCCTGCTGGGATACCCATTTTCATTCTTTCCATTCGTTGCGTCAACGCTGCCAATGACGGTTTTTCTGAACGCTCTCGCATTTAAATTACCAATGTCTGTTCTCGCCGTTCGTCGGTAGATATAAACTGTTAATCACCTGTGGCGCATACCCCTACACCGCGGGCCGTGGCAAATGGGTATGTGCCACACGTGTCTGGCGGAAAGGCTTTGACGAGGTACGCGACAGGATTCTCACGTTATTCATGTCAAGACCCGACAGTCGCATTCCTTCAAATCCTCTTACCCCCCATGCCAAATTTGGTCTACACCAAGTTAAGGAGGCGATCATGAGAGCACCCAGACGTAGGCGGCCATATAAATAGATAGACAGATCGATAGATACGTAGATAGAAACGCTCAAAGTGCCAAAGGTTCCCAAAGAAGTGCTTCGCATTTAAAATTTGCATGGGAGTGTAAGAGCGTTTGACGAATATGACTCTCTCGTCATATAAATAACGTGAAAATCCTGTCGCTCACGTAGTCAAACACTTTCCTCCAGATGGGTGTGGCACATACCCGTTTACCACGGGCCGCAGTATGCCACGGGCCAAGCATTCTGCGTGGCAGTCAGCCATTCTACCACAGAGCCAGGCGAGCTCTAGAATGTGCCTTGAAAAAACACCCATGCAGACGTAGTATCACCAGAACGCGAATTGTGGTTGTGGTGCTCATTATCTAATAGCAATAATATTGGACAAAGACCACGCATTGTGGGAATCGGTTTCATACGAAGCAGTCAACAAGAAGTTCTAAACTGCATTTTTTCTTGCTTCGAGTCAGGCGTTACGAGGTGGATCGACGTGTTTTAGATGCGAAGCAGCTTATGGCGGAGTTCAATCCGGTGGTGTGCGGCGTGAGCACCCTTACTGCGCATGCGCATTCTACTCGCTCTCTCCTCTCCTACGCTCGCACCCTCTCGCGCGCCTCATTCTTTCTCCTGCGCAACGCCGTGATGAGCGCCAGCGCATGCGTGTCCCCTCCCCATCTCTCTCCTCTCTTACGACCCCCCCCACCTCTCGCGCGCCTGTCTACCGCGTTCCCCGCTCGCCTTCTGAGAATTAACGACCAGGCTGAGGGAAGACACGACGCGCGCAGCGTTTCTCTTCGCGTTCCGTGACGCTTTGAATAGATGGATGCAGCTTACGGCGAGGGAATTCGCCTCAGCTTAAGAACCTGGCGAGCCAGCTCCTAAAAAAAGTACACCATCTCCCGCTCAAGCGAACCATCTTCACGCTGCTTCGCATCCACACATGGTTCCCTTTAGTGGAAGGTGGTGTAATGTATTGTAAGTGTAGTAGTTGTGTGCACATCGTGGGCGTACAGTACCGTGCAGTGTCGTGCCTGCTTCACGACGAATGGTCAACGCCCCTTCTACGTAGGAGGATTTCTTTGAAATGTCGGGATGTGGTAGACCACGTCCCAATCACTGCGGAGGGGACGTGGCCAATGGACGAAATGATATTCAAAGCCGTACCTGGCTGTTGTTTAGCCGTCCCTTCAGCCGACCCTATCGGGCAGACTGCTTATGTACAGCGATATCACTTTACTTGCTATAAACTTGTTGTCGTTTTCCAAAACACTTGCCTCCTTGTCCAGCTTCTGAACGAAAGTCCGAACGCAGCTACGTCGGCTCGTCAACCTTGCGTGTCACTACGACACGCTACCCTTGCCACTCAGCAAGTTCTCAATAGTGGTGGCAGCGGTGGGACACCACGATCCGTACTCTCAGCTGCGCGCCAGAGGTACGACCACACTTCACAACACCGCACACAAAGATCGGCTTGCTATGTAGCTTTAAGCTCTCCACAGTCTCTGCCCGGAGCATTCCCACGCCACAATGAGACAATTTCGGTCTGATCAAAAGGCTGATCACGGCTGGCGATCACAAGGCAAGTAGGTATCTCGACTGCGCAAGCGTCTCCCACACAGTTAAGATCGATGTGGCGAAAGAGCGTGGCTCGAGGGTTTTATGCTGGATTTTACGATGCGAGGATTTTATGCATGAATCGAGGGTTTTATGCTGGATCAATACACGTCGAAGTTGACTCTTCAGGGACCCACGACGCAAGACCAATGCTGCATTGATCACATGTTCGCAAGCAGGCTGTGTGACGTTACGATGGCAGAAGCTCCGCGCGCATGCCACAGGGGTCACAAGGCATTACTGTGCAAGTGTAAAATCGTCCGTGAAATTGTGAGTATATACGGGTAATCAACGACTACATGATCTAAAATAAATGCTGTGCAACTTAACAAAATGTCTCCTCGTTGGGACTCAGCGTTCAAATAATACAATCCTGAACAAGTCATCATATCACATATGCATCTCATCTGGTCGCTCAGCGTTTCTCGGCTTCGATGCGTGGTCGTTCGCTTTTTACATTGACTTCAATTCGGTTTGCACGGGACAAATCTTCGCGCTCGACCATCTTTCTTTACGAAAGGGGCTTTGAGTTTTTTTCAATTCAATATCGCTCTGTATCTTTCACTTACAAGCATAACTGCTAAAAAATAGGTCAACGCTAACCCAGCATCTTAAACTGGTAGCAGCAATTTGCACACCTAATCAGTCACCTTATTTGGCATTCATTACAGCGCAACAAGAAATGCGAGGACAAGATAAAAAAAATCTGCTTTGGGTAGCTCGACGGGATTTCTTTCCTTATCTTCGGCATATAAACATGAGTAACTACACTGCATAATTTTTACTTAATGAGTATAGATTAATAAATGTTGCTACGGATAAGGCGCGTCGTTTGACTGATAGTCAGTGTGAGCGGTCGTCCAGGAAAACAGTAGCTAAGTGCTGTTCTTAAGGCAAAAGTTGTTCTTTTGCGTATCGCTTCACCAAGACATTACGCATCTCTTTCAAAGACGATGCCCTACCGTACGTTTTAACAACCTTGCCTAGAGACCTGACGCGTGCAACAACGTACGTCAATTCGTTGATTGGATCCATAGCCGTGTGGCAGGCTTTTTTACTTCTTCTGGCGCACAACCATTTGGGACGTGAACTGGTAGTAGGGAGTCTGCTTGAGAAGGAAGAGGTAGTTCGAACGATAGCGTAGGCGTGTTAATAAATCGCTCTGTGTTTTCTTAACCATGCTTCAGAGTGCAACATTTACTGGTGACTCTGATCACTAGCCGCATCACGAACCACTATACTGGTCGAAGTACTCAGGAAGTGTGATGCTTGGCCATGTATTCTTGATATAACGTATACAAACGCTGGACGGCCCAGAACCACACTGAACAATTTTTTTCGAATGACACTTGGTCGTATCAATGGTAACACAGCTCGTCTGAGCGATGTTGGGCTGACATTTTGAGGAAACAAAATAATTGGTGGGATTCTTCAGCAGGACACACAATTTCGGCTGCACAGCAAACACAGTATGTGATGTGTATGTCGACACAGTATGTAGCCCAAATTTAACGATGGAATCGAGATAGTAGTGCACACATGGAGCATATAGCAGGCATAAATAGGTAAATTAAGCAGCCTCATGCTTTCCTGTTTGGTCAGACAAAGTTACAAACGGTAACATGTCGTGATTCCTGGTCTTTTGGTTCGATCACGCATGCGCAACCTTTCAATTGTGTGTATTATACGTTCGGCACGGCGCCTTACATCGGTAGGTGATACGGTGCCGAACGAGGGAACTGTGAAGGGCAAAGGCTGAACAATTCAATAACACTTTCGGCGCTGATTTAGGTACTACGGTTGATGACGATTACGCACGACAGACCACCGTAAAGAGCCACGAAAGAAACAAAATGGACATTTGGGTTAGTCGGTATGTGTTCATCTTGATCTGAAAGGCGCACGAGGAGCTGCGGCGATCGACGTGCTAGCGCACGTCCATTATCATAACAGAACAGTACTACCATCTGAACCACAAGCTGCGCTAGCTGTGTGTGTTTCTTTCTTCTTTTTACTACCCCCTTTCAGCTTGGCGCAAGTGTCTGACAAGATTTTTTTTTAACACAGCAGTAAGTTATGCCTTGTTTTGTGCCTTGGGCGAGAGGAACCGCACCTCGTCGTCGATGGAAAACTATGTGTTTTTATCTCTCATTAATAAACTTACAGCTACGAGTATGCGCTAGTGTAGTGGTCCTTATTTTCATCAGTTCGTGCATGTGTGTGTGCCGTTTGCTTCAAGAGGAAAGAAACAAGCACACCGCAGTGCAAGCAGCTGTGATGAAACTTCGCAACTGTCAAGTGCCCAGTAAACTAATCGACACAGATCATTGCCGGATGGATATAGTGGTAATTAACGTTCTCGAAGATGGCCCTACAGAAGGTCCATAACTCCGAGTCAAGATTTCTTAGTTGGATGGGCCACAGGGTACAGGAGGCTGTGCGAAGCGCTTGTGGACAGTTTTGACGCAGGCGGTTGCCGCAGCTTGACGAGTACCGCTCGGCAGAACATCGCGTCTCAGCCCAGTAAAGGTGCTTGAATGTTTGACGAACAGTGCGAATGAATCACAGATGTCCTCATGTTGGACCATCATTGCCTCATCAGACTTTCGGGCACAAGCAGTATACATAACGCGCCCCACTAAGGTGGTAATCACTTTTTTTAGTTCATTGCGACTACATAACCGACCATTTGCCTTGAGACTACAGGTTTAGACTGAGAACGTCGTGTTATTTCTTACGGAAGAGTGTGGGGTCAACAAATGTGTAACAGGCGAGAGCAAGGCACCTGTTCAAGACGTGCGCATCAAACTCGTCCCGGTCAATGGAAGGCGGGAACGGTGTTCAGCGTCCGCTCGACTTATTCCATCTTAGTAAGAAACGATCAGGTACAAGAATGAAAAATCGAAGTCGTGACGTTCTGAGATAGGAATAGAGTAGAGCTGACCAGAGAATAAACGAAGGTAGCCGATATTCTAGTTATTATCTTACTCAAAAATATGGTTCGAGGCAGGTCCCGTCAAGCAAAGTAACGAAATTTGGCGCCCTTCCACTGTCGGGAAAATGGGGGCAAGCGAAGGCTGGCGTGTGCCTGCCTGACCTATTTTCCTTCTTCTTTCTTTCTTTCTTTCTTTCTTTCTTTCTTTCTTTCTTTCTTTCTTTCTTTCTTTCTTTCTTTCTTTCTTTCTTTCTTTCTTTCTTTCTTTCTTTGTCTCTTCCTTTCTTTGTTTCTTTTCTTCTTTCTTTCTTTCTTGCGTTATTTATTTATTCTTTTCTTTCATTCTTTCTTTCATTCTTTCTTTTTTTATCTCTTTCTTTCGATAGCATTATGCAGTACTTCCTCATAAATTTCGTTCCCTCCGAGCTGCGTATTGGACATTCATTCACTCACGTTGTTAGCAGCACAAAACTTCTGTTGCTAAAGGAGACAACGAACGAACGTCATGCGTGAAACAATGAAATGTGGCAGTGTGACATGACAAGTGGCTCCGATAAACGATCAGATTCCCATAACAGAAACGTCTCATCCCCGACAAGCCCTCGCTTGAGAAAGCATCAGTTATGGGAAAACAGCCCATACAGATAAGTATGTGACTGGCGCACCAAGGGACGCATCTCCGTACACTCGCCGGCGCAGGTCTTGCGCGCACAACGCCGCCACCAAAATCTGTAACTCGTAACAAGCTTCGCTTGAAATTCTTGTCTACATGCCAACAGCTGTGAACAAACGGCAATAGGTGCGAACAAAACAATGACTTTCTCCTCAAGTCACCCGTCGAGGTGTACGCCTATATTTTTTAGCGAAGCCTTTTTAAACTCACAAATTGCGGGCTTCGTCGAATAAAATAGTAGATTGAAAGCTGTCTTTCGGACGTGTAAACCCAATGTAAGTGCAGAAAGCCAGTACACTAGTGACTTTGCAAAAGTTTTATGCCGAACGCGGCATTCGCGCTATAAGCTCTGCGTTCGTCGTTGCAGATGTTCACGAGCGCTATAAGACAAGAGACGCCGTGCCGATGCCGCCCGACAACAACGTTCCATGGAAGGCCGTAACTATACACAACAAAGCTCCATGCTTGCGCATTGCTAATGATGCCTTCGACAAATTGCACAAGTGCGTACTGGGGCGCTCTGGTGCGCAATTTCTGCGACTTGTAGAAGACGCCCTTAAACAACTGACACATAATATTCTGCCTAGATTTTCATTGCGATAGCAATCATATGGGCACTCTCGGATGGTTTTTGCCGTCGCCGTCATGTACAACAAAATGTCAAAATGCATAATTCTAGCGAGTATTGATAAACTATTGTTAATGCGGCCTCACGTTGGCTTAAAAGGTCGTCAGAACAGCCAAGCGCTGCCATACGTCTATTAAGTAATGTTATTAGAAAATTTGCTCGCGCGCTATCGGACGCTTCCTCAGTACGAAATTTCTGCTGCAATGTTCTGTTTCTTCTTAAGTTTTAGCCTCACAAGATGCAGTTCGCATTGCAAAAGAAATTGCGCGACAGACAGCAGTTTGTGTACCCCTACATAGTACATGTTTACGCTATTCGCTGTCATAGACAGCAGTTGAATACAGTGTGCGTATCTCGCTGTCATGCGCTGTTCTAGCTGTAAAAAAGACGTAAAACGATGTCTGAACACACGCACATAAATTTGAGGTCAATGCCAGGTACAGGTCAATGCCAGGTACAGAAGGTAGCCTCTATATAAAAAAGTGGCATTTTACTTTTTTCTCTTTCACGTTGTTCAGTGCGCCCGCAACTTCTCGTTTTTTTTAAAGTTCTTCTGACGAATGATCATGCGGGATAATGCTTAGACTTGTTGTGTGGATTGCCTGTCCGACACAGCTGGACATTTACTCGTTGGTCTCACGGACGCCTCATTATCTCTTGACATGCTTTAGCGAAAACGCAAAAAGAAGAGGAAAGATGGCTGATTCCTCTGTCATGGGAATCGGAATAACAAGGAAAGTGAAACGTGTCTCACATAAGTATGAGAGCTTGTACAATCTCTATTGTTGTTCGGCAGATATAGCACCGCTTGATGGGTACGAACCGACATTGACGCCTAGTGGAATATCTCCGTACCGACGACTAACGCCGACAATCATGATTTAACCCTTGCGATTGCAGAAGTTCTCAACATATACGTGACCACCGCAAATGGTGAATGCCGAGCAAATATGGCACCAAGACACATATAATAAACACTGATACTCAATGTGCACTTATCCGCAAAAGTGGTTGACCAAGGCGCAGGAATGCGTCTGGACAAAACTGCAGACGCGATCTCTTCCCAGTATATACGTGTTAAGCAAAATATACCCAGATGAGATTAAGCCACAATGCAAATGGGGTCAGGCAGTGACAACTTATCACCATGTACTGTAGGATTGTAGCATGATGCCGTCGCCAGCGGATATTATGCGTGATCTCTCTCTCGAGCAGTGGGAGGCCGTGTTGACCAGCTCAGACCCAGTCGTCTATACAGGGGTCGTGGAGCAGGCCACACAGGTCGGCGTCAAACTTGCGTTGATGGCTGCTTTCTGACGAAATATAGTTGGCGACCGCCTTGCCCGCTCGCATGGCGAGCGGGAAACGCTATCGACAGCCAGCCGAGTGTCGGACAGCTATTTGTCGATACAGATGGATGATATGTGCGAGGCTTGGGCTTGTGGGATGCCGTGTCGATAGAAGGACGCATCCCAACATAAAACGTAACGACTGTTTATTAGTGCAGTAGCAGTAGCGGGGCGAGCATGCCGACGCTGCGCTCAGTCGGGTAGCGAAGGAAGGAAGTCACTTCCGAGCTTGACAGCTCGGTTTTATAGCGACCCTCCGTGACGTAAGCCTCCGGTGACGCTGCGGTGGCGCTGACCCTTATCGGAGGCGTGGTGTAGCATGCAGCCTTGTCACGCCGGACTGGATAGTGACGAGGCGGAGGCTGCGCCAGTTTGTGCGCAGTGTGTCGCCCCAGGCTAAAAGCAACACCTCGCCGCGTATTAAAACGTTGACGAAATTACACTTCTATTGGAAACGCGCCGCATGGGACGGTCGTAGCAACGCCGAATTTCTTTTTTCGAGCCTGGTGGCACACGTCACCGCCCCGTTATAAAGGGCACGCTCATAGTATCCATCCATTCATCCAAGAGCACTGTGAGATGAAAGTGTGAAAGATAAAAGGTGCGTTCATGTAACCTCTGTTATGTGTTTGGTGGTAGCTCAGTGGCCTAAACGCCCGCCAGCCATCTTCGCGGACCGAGGGGCATGGGTTTGACTCCTTTCACCAGAACGTTTTTCTTATAGTTTTTTTTTTCTTTGCCATTTGATGCCGTTCATTTTGCTTACGTATTTCCGTGACGGAAATACGTCATGAACGTCTTGATGGACCCCGGCATAAAACATTTTCGCTTTAAAAAAAAGGTTTAGTAACTTGCACTTTCTTCACTTGAACTGTACTCGGATAATGCATCTTTGACAAAGTACATGTGTTTGGAAAGCAAGCATGACTCAATGGCATCTTTCGGCCTATTGCGCACAATAATGCGAAATTAATTGCTCCCCCAGAAACGCGGCTGAATACTTCCAAAAGCGTAAATAATATGACATGTCGCGTAGTCTTGTGCGATCATTGGGAACAATTTCGAGGCGGTGGTTGACAGTTTACGTAGCGTTCCGCGTTTTCGGGTAGAATAAGCATGTTAAGATTTAAAACCTTTTTTTATCATTATCACTGGGGATCTTAATTCAATGTAAACCATCTGCAATTGTGCCATAATATTTTCATGGGATCGTGACGTGGGCGAAGACCGCAGGCGACGTGTCCGAGATGAAAGTCTTTATTTGGCCGAACTTGTGGCCGAGATAGGGAAAGGTAATTTACAGCAATACACACTGTATGTACTGGTAGTGGCGAACAGAGCGTCGACCGTCGATCAACTGACAAGCGGTGAAGCGCATCGGCATTTAAACATGTGACGTCGAATATTCCAGCGTTATCGCTGGCTGTCGTGCAAATTCTAGCATAAGCTCGTGTGTGCGCGTCTTGCGCGCAATCTTAACGAAACGATCTACAATGATCGCGAAGCTTCTCGAACAATGAGGCGCGGTTCGCGCTGAACGTTAGTGACAGTCTTTGTGGCCGAAAACCGAATACAGCAAAAGTGGTAAAGAAACGCACGTGGCAATATAGTCCTACAATGCAGCGCCGTACAGTAAACGGTGCGTTATTTTTACTTCACTCTAAACTCAGTGACCTAGTAGTATAACTACAAGCTCGAGTAACTTATAAAACAACGGTTACATCGCTCGTCTTTTTGGTGTTTTCATTATTTTGGCTCATAATAAGGGTTACACTGTCGAAATATAATGCGAAGGGACCTGTTTATCGCTGACTTCTCACTGCTGCAGCCATCTAGCCTCTAGATTATAACCCATAGATTTTGTACTAACCTCTGACCGAGATTCCAAGGAGACCTAATAAAGCGAATGTAAGCTCGCAGTTCACACATGAGCAAAGCGCAGGTTGAGCTGCCTATGTACCCGCATGGTTAATCCGCTCGATAAACACGTGCCTACGGCTGCCCTGTCACAGATTAAGCCTCAAGATAACTTACTCATTCAGCCAGCGCGTTATATTGGAACTAACCCGCAGGCAAATGTTCTGCACGCATAATGGCAATTCTTTCGGGGTGAGGAATCACCGACTCTGCTAGTAGAAAGCTATATGTCTTTTTCCTACGGCATCGTATTTGTTTCCTACACACATTTCAGTCGCTTGTAGCATTTATAGACGCCACATAAGCCGACGTATGCTACCGCAGCTGCATATGAAAGATCGCGAGTAGTTTTGTCGGTGCTCGTTCTTATCCCCACCTTCACCACCTGGGAAGCGCTCTTCACATTGGTTTGTTTCATGACAAAAACTAACGCTCCTTTGTCATTTTCGAGTTGTTGCTGTGGCGAAAACGAAAACATCAATATTATTTTGGTTCACCTGCTATGAACCTGGAAAGCCCCCTTGCTTTGTTAATAAGTGCTTGTGCATCCATGGAGCGAGCTCTTACCCCTTCCCCCAGCACAGGGTAGCCAACTGGTCTAAGAACTGGCTAACTGCGCTGTCTTTCCGCTTATTTCTTCCTTCCTTTCTTCCTTCGAATATTTCCTGCTGGTGCAATGCGTCGCTTCCTAAAAGCATCCCAAGGGGCTCAGTGTGATTACATTGATCAGCATTTTCAATCATTGAATAGCAAGACGCAAACAGCGCTGTATTCATATAGGAAATTTGAAGTAATCAAGATGCAATGATTTATCCCCTTGGTACGTTTCTCCCGTTATTATAGGTGTATACTTAGATACGGCAAGAATAAATGTCTAACTGAACTAAAGTGAACTAAAAGGAATTAAACTGCTGCAGCACGTCATATTTTCCTATATTGTACAATAACTTGGTTGGCCCAACGCATCAGTTCTCGCCGACGCTGCCTTGATGCACGTAAAAACAGTACACAGCCGGTCCACTGCCGCGTGCCCGGCTAGACTGATGAAAAACCCAATGGTGTGATGTGTGAGAAAGTACCACTTTAGCGCCCTGCCTGCAATAAAGAAAAAATGTGTTTAATAGTCCAGGCGCAAACTATGTCCAGAAGCTTGTGTTTTAGGTTAACTCACAATCGCCGTGTTGTTCTTTCATTATGTCTAGTGGATTT
This sequence comes from Rhipicephalus sanguineus, assembly GCF_013339695.2. Taxonomy (NCBI): domain Eukaryota; kingdom Metazoa; phylum Arthropoda; class Arachnida; order Ixodida; family Ixodidae; genus Rhipicephalus; species Rhipicephalus sanguineus. The sequence goes on along the minus strand of NC_051179.1, from coordinate 173,433,642 downwards.
GAAAGTCCTAATCATGCTTCAAGGCAGAAGCAGTGGCCATGTTTGTATGCCATCTCTTCGCGTATCCTTATGGCTGCAGCATGGCGTATCGCGAAAGGGTTGCAAAGATGGCGCCGTGAGCAGTGCGATCTGTGGCTCTGTGGCGATATGTGGTTTCCTGGATTGTTTCTCACCCTAATTTGTGCCGTACATGTTATGTGCGCGTCGGATAGTGGCAGTGACGAACCGGGACTTGTGCGATAGAGCGCGCGGCCGCTGCAAGGGTGCATTTTGTGAGTGTGAGCGCTACTTTGTCCTCAGTTCAAGAAACACGCGGTGCGACTACCGAGGCACGGAAGAAAAGATGACCTAACAAATTACTTTTCATTGTTCTGGTTTGTTCTCTGTATAGACAGACATTTACTACGAAAACACTCTGTACTCTACCTATTAAAAATTTCCCTGATATCGGGAAAGAACATGAGTCTTCAGCTGGACCAACTAGGATAATTAGTCGCCAGTGATTGTCGGCTTTTTGGCGTTTCTACGCGTGTGCCTAGGCCACTCGGGCATGGCGTCTTTCGTCAGCTTCGCAGCGCACCCGTAACGCTTATATGCAACGATCTTTCACATTCCAACAGCGTTGTTGTTCGCGACTCTCGAACGTGCTTTCGCATAATGCTCCGTTGTTTGGCGGAGCCAAACCGTCTATCATTATATTTTTTTTTCTTCCGCAATCTTCCAGATCGCTTGGATGTGTTGAGTTTTGTCAGCGTAATATAAGGGCAGGTATTCGTACGTGAGTGAAGGTCGTGGGATTTAGTGGGGAAGGGTTTACTGCACCAAAAATCGGACTCTCTCGTGGTCCCGGCAAGGTGCTCGTCGCCCTTCTATTAGTATTTTTTTAGGAACAGTGCTTTAGATGGTCCTGATACACAGACGTGACAACGGAATAAAGCATCCTTTGGAGAAAAGATGTCAACTAGGCTACAGCTTGTCTTTCAGCCCCGCCACGGTGGTCTAGTGGTTATGGCGCTCGACTGCTGACCCGAAGGTCGCGGGATCGAATCCCGGCCGCGGCGGCTGCATTTTCGATGGAGGCGAAAATGTCTGAGGCCCGTGTACTTAGATTTAGGTGCACCTTAAAGAACCCCAGGTGGTCAAAACTTCCGGAGCCCTCCACTACGGCGTCTCTCATAATCATATGGTGGTTTTGGGACGTTAAACCCCAGATATTATTATTAGCTTGTCTTTCATTGAAGGGAGAGGGAAGTGGCCAAAAAAACATGGCTGATCCCTCTGTCGTAGGAATCCGTATAACACGAAAGTGAAAAGTGTCTTCACAGACGTAGTTGAGCGTTTGTTGCGCATTATTTCGCCTCAAAAGCTAAGGAATGAATGCTACAGCAACAAATTGTAATATCACGCGAATAACGGCCAGCCGCTCGAAACTGGCAACGCGCTCCTCAAGCAGAAAGGACGCACGGAACTAATATACACAGGATGAGAGCGAACTAACTGTCACATTTGTAACTTATTTCTGCGTGAGCACCGCGCTCATTTCGCAAAAGCGGCCGCTGCAGTGAGCCAAGTGACCTTCGTGCTCTCTACGTGAGACGCTCAAACCACCGCGATCACGAGATAAGCGCACGCACAAGCGACCACGCCCTGTAGTCGCGGGCGCTCGTTGCAACGGCGACGACCTTTCAAGCGCGCTCTTCGAGCCCTTCGCACCATCTGGCTAGTGATAACGAAAACGCGCTGTAACACAGATCTCCAAGTAAAGCCACCGGCAAATGGCGTATATAAATAGCTCGCCGTTAGCATTGCGAAGGATGTGCCGTCCGTGGCCGAATCGTTTCGCGCTGCGGAGCGAGGGTCGTAAGTTCGATTCCCGGGGACGGAACGTATTCTTCTGTTTTTTTTCTTTGCCCACTGTTAGTCTTTATATTTTACAACGTCATATCCGTGACGGAAATTCGTCAGTGGAGCCGTGGTGGACCCCGGCATAAAACACTTTCGTGTTAAAGAAAACTGCGGCACATCTCATGCACTGAGGGAACCTATGTTATGCGAAGCAGGCGATGGGAAGGTGGCTATGCCGCATTTTTACATTCAGCAAAACGTTAATAGGTGGACGGGCGCGTTGACACATGACGGCGACTGCATTGCAGCATCAGTGACACGTAATACCTTGCAATCACTCAGACACTGTTCATCTAGGACGAGCCAAAGAGATGGCACTGTCATAAAGAAACTCGGTCAGTCGATGTTGTGTACGGACTTTTGTTTGCAGCAGAAAATTGCAGGCTTCAATGAAGGATTGTCCTGTCCTATTGTGACGAGTGGGGGACATTTTTGAGTGAAAGCTGAATTGGGAGAGAGACGAAGAAGAAAGTGCGTGTGTGGTGCGCGCCAGCGCCGCTCGTGAGGGAGCGCGAAGAAGAAGATTTTAGAACGCTCGAGCAGCAAGTCGGGCCGAGGCAGTCGGTGCAGCAGTGGCAGAACGTGGGTCGTGGCGGCTACCGGCCCGTTGCGGCGCTCAACCTGTCACGGGTGGACTGCGGACGGACTCGGGCGACAAGCTACGCCAGGCGACGACGGTGCTTGCGGTCACGGTCGAGACCTGCGGGCGAGTGGGCGGTTTCGCGGAGCGCCGAGCGAGGAAAGCTGCGCAGTGCTGGGCCGGACTACCGGTGTTCTCGGACGTGGCCGAGCACGGGTCTGGCCATCCACCACGCAGCAAAGCGGCCGTCCCAACGGCTGCCGTGGTGGTTCACCAACCCCGCGGCGTCACACCGGATGAGGCACGGCGACACGTCGGAACATCTCGACGACAGCGACGTGTGAGTGTGTCACGTCGAGTGGTGCGTGGACTAGACGCGCGGTGTCAGGGCCGCGAGAACCGTGCAGCGCATGCACTAGAACACTAGAGACGGTTGTACCGGCCGAGATTTTGAGTTTATCTATCTAGTTAGACCATTTATGTATTTATGTCAGTGTGTATAAACGTCCTGTCTTTGTCTGTGACCCATCCCTTGTTGGTTGAGCGCCTGGGCCCACACTAACATCCCACAATTGGCGAGCCTGCCAGGATTGGCTATTAACATCTATAGCCAACGCTCAAACACAAGGGTGCGACATGGACAATGACAACGTCGTCAGTATTGGCAAAGAGCTAGGACTAAAAGATGCGGAATTGAGGGCATGGGTGGAGCAAGAGCGTATAAGGTTACGCGATGAGCGTGCCGAAGAGCGAAATGCTATAAAGGAGGAAATGGCATTGAAGCAGCAGCTGATGGAACAGGAGCGCGCGGCAGCTCGTGAGAAAGCGGAGCAGCAACAAAAGCTGCTAGAACAGGAAATGAAGGTTCTCGAACTGAAGCTTCGGCTTCAAGAAAGTGCCGCGAGTCCGCAGGCCGCACAGAACGTAAATTCTGCGAGCACGAACGCGTCCGTTGCGTCGAACGTGTGCAGCCTCCACAAGCTCATACCTCCGTTCAATGACAAAAGAGACGACCTAGACGCGTACCTACAACGCTTCGAACGTGTCGCCACCTGTCAGGAATGGCCGCGCGAGAAATGGGCGCTATCATTAAGCCTTTGTATGACGGGGGAAGCTTCGACTGTAATCGGCCGCATGGACCCGACCGCTGCCTTGGACTACGACACGCTGAAACGGGCACTCCTCCAACGGTTCTTGTACACCGCGGACGGGTACCGGGAGAAATTCCGTAATGCAAGGCGCGAAGATAGAGAAACCGCCAAGCAGTACGCGTCGAGGCTCTCGGGTTACTTCGATCATTGGCTGGAGCTTGCAGAGGTGGAGAAAAGCTTTAATGGCCTCAGAGAGCTAATGATAGCGGAGCAATTCGTCAAGGGCTGTTCCCCCGCATTACGGGTTTTCTTGAAGGAAAGAAATTGCCGAACAATACAGGAACTCTCCCAGGCAGCCGACAATTTCGTCGAGGCTCAGTCTTTGTTGAACTTTGGAAGAGAGCGGCCTGAGAAGGAAGCGCCCCAAGGCTCCGGTTTGAGAGCAGAGCAAACGAAGAAGACACCTCGGTTAGACAATCGCTGTTTCCTATGCGACAAGAAGGGGCATAGGGCAGCCGAATGTTGGTCGCGCACGAAAGGGAATTACAGAGACCAGGCGCGAACAGACGTCAAGTTGCGTCTTAGCAGGGAGAAGTTTGCCACCGGAGGAGAGGGCACGAGAGAGGCGTCGTGCGTGGTCTCAGTAGATAAAGAAGAAGGCACAACGGATCACGGGGGTTACGTCGTCTTACAAGACGGAGAGACGATTCCGATCGTGAATGCCACGGTGAGGCGAGGAGCTACGGCTGGTAGAACTGGAGACATGCCAGTTGCGAAAGGGCTCTTGGATAAACATGAAGTTACAGTACTGCGAGACACAGGCTGTAACACTGTGGTAGTTCGACAGGCGCTGGTATCTAAGGAAAAAAATGACCGGCACTTATAGTCCGGTATTCCTACTTGATCGAACAGTGCGTTATTTACCCGAAGCTGTCGTCTTCTTGGAGACACCATTTTTTAGTGGTGAAGTTCGAGCCAAGTGCATGCAAAACCCCTTGTACGATGTGGTCTTAGGAAACATCAAAGGAGCTGTCACACTGGACACATCGACAAGCACCCAGAACGGAGCCACTACTGTAGGTACGGAAGACGACGAAAACACAGCGGACGCGCCTCATCACTCCAATGACGTCACTGAACAGGAGGTACCCTGCAGTAGCGACGATGGCAAGGAGGGTGAAGTACGAAAAGGAGGGGTGAAGCTGAACCTCCACAACAGCGATGACTCATTGCAAGAATCAGTCGCAGCGAAAGACTACGAACTGGTAGCTGCAACGGGCGGAACGAAACTTAGCGACGCCCCTCTCCCGGTTTTAGCGAGTTCTGTTGCCAGTATAGATAGCAACACCTTACGACGTTATCAGAAAGAGGACGTCTCGTTGAATCGCTGCTTCAGCGCAGTCGGGAAAAAGGTGATTGCGAAGTCGCATGAAACGGAATTCTTTCTGAAGGACGGCATTCTGTTTCGTAAGCACACACTACCATGCCAGAAAGAACTGGAGCAGCTGGTGGTACCAAAACAGCTACGCAATCTGGTGCTAAAAATGGCTCACGAAGGGATTCTAGCGGGTCACCAAGGAGCGACCAGAACCGTGAACAGAATCGTCGCCGAATTCTATTGGCCAGGTTTGCAATCCGCTACCAAGCGTTTTGTAAAGTCATGCGATGTGTGCCAGCGGACTGTTCCGCGACATTTAGTCGGACAAGCACCCCTAGGCACGATGCCCGTAATTGAGACTCCCTTCACAAGAGTGGGCATCGACATTGTTGGACCAATTTCACCCATATCATCTAAGGGAAACCGGTACATATTAACAATGGTTGACTTCGCTACCAGATATCCGGACGCGGTCGCTTTACCAACCATCGATTCGAAGCAAGTGGCCGAAGGACTTCTTGAAATGTTCTCCCGGGTGGGAATTCCCAAAGAAATCGTCAGTGACCGGGGATCCTACTTCATGTCGGCTGTAATGAAAGAATTCAGCCGCTTGCTATCCGTGAAGCAATTGCCAACGACGCCCTACCATCCCATGGCCAACGGCTTGGTAGAGAGATTCAATGGCACATTGAAACGAATGTTGGGTCGTATGTGCCAGGAGTGTCCAAGATCCTGGGACCGTTATCTCGGGCCTGTGCTCTTCGCCTACAGAGAACTCCCGCAAAGTAGCACAGGGTTTTCGCCCTTCGAGCTCCTGTATGGCAGATATGTCCGAGGACCAATGACAGTGCTAAAGGAGTTGTGGACAAACACGCACCTGGATCCGGACACCAAGGCGACGTACATATACATGATGGAGTTGCGCCAACGACTAGAGAAGACATGCACTATCGCAAGAGAAGAACTTGAGAAAGCGCACTTGATGCAAAAAGCATATTACGACAAGAAAGCGTAGAAACGAGACCTATTTCCGGGCGATAAAGTTCTCGTGTTGCTACCGGCCGATAAAAACAAGTTGATCTTGTCATGGAAGGGTCCGTTCCCTGTGGTGGAAAGGCGAAACAAATTAGACTACGTCGTTAACCTTGGAAATAGGGTTACAGTATTCCACATCAACATGTTGACAAAATATGAAGAACGCGACCCGGCCGACCCATCTTTGGCGGCTGGCGTTGCAGTTGCCGACGCTGGAACTGACGACGCGGACAGCCATCGCGGAGAAGACGGCCACGTTCCGCTGAAGCAGACTCAAGACTGGCGAGACATTGATGTAGCTTCTGGACTAACAGATGAACAGCGAGCCCAAGTAACCACGCTTCTTGCAGATTACAAAGAAATTTTCTCCGACCTACCAGGAAAAACTGACCTCGTGCAGTGCCAATTAAAACTCACAACGCAGGCACCAATCCAAGTCCGACAGTACCCTCTGCCCTTCGCGATTAAAGAGGACGTGGAAAAGGAAATTCAAGAGATGCTACGCCTCGGCATCATTGAAAAATCTGACTCCCCGTACTACGCGCCTATCGTCGTGGTTAAGAAGAAAGACGGCACAATACGGTTATGTATTGACTTCCGCCAATTGAACAAAGCTGTGGTTCCAGACTCTGAGCCGATTCCTCGCGCTGATATGATGTTTGCGAAGCTGACAAACTGCCGCTACTTCTCGCGATTCGACTTCACGAAGGGATACTGGAAAGTACCCATGGCCAACGAATCAAAAGAACTCACAGCTTTTTCCTCGGACTCTGGACTCTACCAGTTCAAGTTCATGCCGTTTGGCATTAAAACCGCGCCGGCAGTGTTCAATAGATTGATGCGTGCGGTCGTCGGAGAGCTACCAAATGTGCTTCATTACTTCGACGATGTGCTTATCGCTACAACCACGTGGGAAGAGCACGTCGACACTCTGAAGCTTTTCTTCGCACGCGTCCGGCAGGCCAAGCTGACTATAAAACCTAAGAAGAGTGAAGTGGGCTTCCCTAAAACAAGTTTTCTGGGTCATGTCGTTGGCCAGGGGAAACTGCAGACCATGAAAAGTACAACAGAGAAGATCCAAGCGGCTGCAAGGCCACAAACGAAAAAAGAGGTACGAGCATTCCTGGGCCTCACCGGGTACTACAGAGATTTTGTACCCAATTATGCCGAACTGACGTACGCCTTAACTGAGCTCACAAAGAAGGGGGCGTCAAACAAAGTCGCCTGGAATGAGAAGCATGAGGTGGCCTTCCAGGAGCTGAAGAACTCACTCACAACACAACCTGTATTACGATCGCCTGATCTGCAAAAACCGTTCGTTTTGCGCACGGACGCATCGTCTCGCAGTTTAGGTGCGGTCTTACTTCAAGAACATGAAGGTCGCCTCCACCCTGTCTCCTATGCCAGTAGAAAACTGCTTCCACGCGAGGCAGCGTATTCCACGATCGAAAGAGAATGCCTCGCCGTGGTGTGGGCAATTCAAAAATACCATGTCTTCCTCTATGGTCGGTCATTTATATTGCAGTGTGACCACCAACCACTGGCATATATTCAATCCGCCAACCATCTTAATCAACGTGTACTCCGTTGGAGTCTGCGCCTGATGGAGTATGACTTCACAGTTAGCTACATCAGAGGCTCCGAAAATGTAGGCGCAAGTTACCTGAGCCGAGCTAACACGTAACTTCTTTTGCGTGTATAGAATCTTCGGTGCGCTAACAGGACAACCTGTTTCATTTGTTAGTGACTTTTGACTGTGATTGTTGTGTGTGTGCCGTGTGCCGCTCTACAGACTGCATAACTACGCGGCTCGTGAGGGAGCGCGAAGAAGAAGATTTTAGAACGCTCGAGCAGCAAGTCGGGCCGAGGCAGTCGGTGCAGCAGTGGCAGAACGTGGGTCGTGGCGGCTACCGGCCCGTTGCGGCGCTCAACCTGTCACGGGTGGACTGCGGACGGACTCGGGCGACAAGCTACGCCAGGCGACGACGGTGCTTGCGGTCACGGTCGAGACCTGCGGGCGAGTGGGCGGTTTCGCGGAGCGCCGAGCGAGGAAAGCTGCGCAGTGCTGGGCCGGACTACCGGTGTTCTCGGACGTGGCCGAGCACGGGTCTGGCCATCCACCACGCAGCAAAGCGGCCGTCCCAACGGCTGCCGTGGTGGTTCACCAACCCCGCGGCGTCACACCGGATGAGGCACGGCGACACGTCGGAACATCTCGACGACAGCGACGTGTGAGTGTGTCACGTCGAGTGGTGCGTGGACTAGACGCGCGGTGTCAGGGCCGCGAGAACCGTGCAGCGCATGCACTAGAACACTAGAGACGGTTGTACCGGCCGAGATTTTGAGTTTATCTATCTAGTTAGACCATTTATGTATTTATGTCAGTGTGTATAAACGTCCTGTCTTTGTCTGTGACCCATCCCTTGTTGGTTGAGCGCCTGGGCCCACACTAACATCCCACACCTATAATGATGTATATGACTGTGGAATTTGGCAGCACCGTTTCATACTAGAGGGGGCAACCTTTCTTGGTGCGTCGTGCTTGCACTGATGTAAGAAATCTCAAGTGGCGACAGCGGCAAACGGTGAGCGCCAGAGCCAGAGCGCTACCTAAGGATGACCGTCGCGCATACATTGTGGCGCTTTGGCGGTCGGCACCAGAGAAAGCTGCGAAGTCGAATGCGTCAGTTACGTTGACTTTTCCTCACTCGTTCCTCTCCCGCCCACTCTTTACATGCGCACCGCACTTCACTAGGTAATCGAGTGGTCTCCACTCTCACTTGTAGATGGAGTAGTTATGTGCGTTGCACGAGCTCAGGCGTATCCACCACGCCTTGACGTAACCAACAGCTATGCAATAGGTCTTGGTTTCAATCAAGTAAGTGCGCTCCAGGAAATGTGTCTAATACTGTAAATCTGTAGTGATGTTTTGCAAGAAAGTTCTGTCCTTATTTCAGGAATTCGGCAAGTGGCTCCTTGAGAACTTACGTGCATTTTCGGCACGTCTGCAACAGCTTCTTGAGGGGGAACCGTTTTCACAAAGGCAGCTCACAGCTCTGTGATCAGCTCCGGATGAAAATAACACCCTTTCTAGCGTGAATTCTCTTACTCACTGACTCTAAACCAACCTCAAGATGTCATATATTTCATGTAGTTCACGAGGTGTGAATGAAAAAGCAGTTCTGTGCATCCTGACGGAGAAATGAAGTGCACGCATATTTGTGCATCCTGACGGAGAAACGAAGTGCACGCATATTTAAGTGCAATGTTTTTGCTCAACCATCTGCAGTGAGAATCCTATAATCACCAGAAGCAGCACGGCTCAGCGGCATTGGATGTGCAAGGCCCTTGGTGATTTACCTCTCAAGATAGAACCATGTTTGACCTGAGATGAACCAAAGAAGCCAAGTTTATGTAAGTATACTCATGCTTATAGCAGCGAATGGGTGAGCACTTTTGCATCGCTTATGACTTACGAGTCAGTGAGCTGTCAGGTGTTTATATAAATCTTGAATGTTGTGTAATGCAGAGTGTATTTAAAGAGGCTATCAGCTGCAAGGAAGGTTCGCAAGTACCGTGCAAGAATATACGCGCAGATTTATTTCTGTAGCCAACACCCTAACCATTTATCATTAATGAGAATGCTGCTTCTAAACTCGAGGTTTGTTTGTAGACACATTTTAATTCACCATAAAATGAATGTCATGCCAAGATATTACCTTGTTGCGTCCTGTTGCACTTTTCAGGTCCTAGGCTTTTCAAGTATGGCTGGTATATCTCTTGACATGGGAAGAGTAAGACACTGTTTTCATCGTGACATTCCCACACCACCGCATTGAACTCATGGACCCTCCCCGCAGTACTGCTTGGTGGAGGAAAAAGTTGAAATTACTAATATTTCAAGATTATCTGAAGACAAAACATGGTTGGGTAAACAGCAGCAGGGTTCAGTGTCTTGGCTAAGAAGCCAACATTTTGGACGGGGATTCCCCTTGCAACGAATAGTTCCTAGTTTAAACTTTGACTCTTAAAGGGGCCCTGCAACACTTTTCGAGCATGCTCAAAAAGCGCTGCCGATCGGTAGTCGAGGCTCCCGAGAACACGCGAGCCAAATATTATAGCAATGCGCACGGCCTGGAATTTACAATAAATTCTCAAAGTCAGCTGAAAATCGCTCCCTCTTCTCTCGACAAATGATGTATTAGTCCGCAAAATATGACGCGATTGTCGGCAGTTACACCATTGGCTGATGTTATAATCACGATAACACCCTCATTATTACTTTCGTTGTTAATTTTGAGTTCAATAAGTAGATAATATGTATGTTTATATTATGTTATCGCGTTAAAAACACCGAACAAACATTAATATTAGCACTTCCGGTCTCACCGACAGCTCGTCTGCTCGTAGTTGCGTGGTTCCGTTTTCTTCGCCATGCGCAGTGCCGAAAACGTGAATATTTCTGTGCTTTTGACCATCGCCGGTTGCCGTTGAGAGTGGCAGCCGTTCTAGTGTTGCCTCGTCAGCTGAGAACTGCATCGTCGGCACGTTCTCACGACCGACCGAGGCACGGGCGCAACGTGTCTCCGATAACAATGCTGGCGTCCGGTAATGGCGGCGCTTCGGTGTCGTCTGCCAGTGCCGTCTTACGAGGCGGTGTATCGGAGTATGGGCCGAAACCGATCTCAGCTGTCATTCGTTCCAAACGAGCGCGCACGTTTGCTTCCATGGTTGGCAGAGCGATGAAAACACTACAGCGTTCGAGGTGCACACCCAACATTACCAAACCGACGCGCAGTTTTCAAGCACGCGCGATACACAGCGCCATCGACTCCGCTCGACGAGAACGACGCAAGCAGACCGGAAGTGGCGGCACAGACCACGTGGTTGCGCCGAGACGCCAGAGAGAAAAAAATGAAAAAAATGCCGCCGGCGCTGACGTCGCCTCCTCGCACCTCCGCCCTCCTTCCCTCCCCTCACGCCGCGCGCAGCTTTCCGCGCGCTCGCTGCGTTGAGTTGAGAGAGAAAGCTGCGGAACGTGATCTCTATAATTTGGTAACACCACTTAGACTTGACGGATTCGAAAAATTTTTGCGGCATATGGCTCGTGAAGAGTCATACGTCAATAATGGGACTATTCCAATATAACAAAGAAAGGTGTTGCAGGGCCCCTTTAAGCTTAGGCACGCCCCTTCAGCCTGTTGCAAGGCACTGCACATTTATTTTTCTTAAAAAATCGTAATGATTGATAAAGCGCACATCTTACGAAGTGCTGCACATGAAGGCAGAGGGCCCCCATCAGAATTTGCAAAAGAATGAGTGATTGGACGTGTTGGTTAAGTATGCATAGGACAAAGATGTTAGCGTGTAAATGCACAAATGTAGATTATAGCCTTCGGTTCTATAAGCAGAAGAGGAAATCCAGTAGCAATAAAAGCGATGTAGATTCGATCATAAAGAAAATAAAGCACAATTCGTTAACAGCTTTCTCTCAACTATTGATATGCTAGGTATTTCTTGTCCGAATTTTTTGTGAAATATTGTAAAATTTTTAAAGTGAATTTTTAAAATGTGTAATTAAAATGGGCCATTGAATCCTATGGCAGTGTTCATATCGATGATTGCCTTATAGTTTTCGGCGTATGAGCAAATCGTGTTCCCACCTGTACAGCTTATGTTTATGACGTGAAATATTATTTGGGCCATCTTTTGCTTCATTTTTAATGCGAAACAATTTTTAGAGAACCGCAGGCACTTTGAGCGCATCTATCTATCTATCTATCTATCTATCTATCTATCTATCTATCTATCTATCTATCTATCTATCTATCTATCTATCTATCTATCTATCTATCTATCTATCTATCTATCTATCTATCTATCTATCTATCTATCTATCTATCTATCTATACAAAAACATCGCCTGTATTCTTTCTGGATTTCTGCTTCTGCCTATAGAACTGAAGGTTACAATCTATATTTGTGTTTCCTTAACCAACTGTTCCAATCTCTTTGCAGTTCTAATGGAGACCCTCTGGTTTCTTGTGTAGCATTTCATTAGGTGTGCATTTAACCATGAATCAGATTTCTTAAGAGAAATGAACTCGCAGCGCCTTGCAACAGGCTATAGGCTGAAGGGGAGTGTCTAAGCTAACGAGCAAAGTTTATGCCAGGAACTTGCATTTGCAAGGCGAATCCCCGTCGAATAAGTTGGCCTCTTAGCCGAGACACTGCGCCATGCTGCTATTTGCTCAACCATGTTTTGTCCTCAGATAATTTTAAAAGATTAGTAATTTCTCTTTACAATATCCTCTCCCAAGCTGTCTTGCAGAGTGGGTCCATGAGTTCCATGCGGTGGTGTGGGAATGTCACCATGGAAAGGGTGTTTTGTTTTCTTTCTATATCAATGGATGCACCAGCCATATTTGAAAAGGTTAGGACCTGGAAAGAGGTCAACTATTAGCATAAATGGCGGTGCCCCGCACCCGTTGGCAACAGGACGTAACGAGATAATGTCTCGGTACGACATTCCTTCTAATTGTGAAATGATATGCGTCAACAAACAAACCTGGAATTTTGAGACGGCATTCTCATTTGTGGCAGTTACCTAGGGTGTTGGTAACACAACTAAATCTGCGCTTCGTATTTTTTCACGGTGCGTGTGAACCTTGGCTACAGCTGATGGCCTCCTTAAATACACTGCAGTACACAACATCCAACATGTATATAAACACCTGACAGCTCACAGACATGTAAGATATATGCCATGCAAAAGTGCTCACTGATTCGCTGCAATAGGCATGAGTATACTTACATAAACGTGACTTCTTTGGTTCATCTCACGTCAGGCATGGTTCTATCTTCGTAAGAGCATCACCAAGGGCCTTGCACGTCCAATGCCGCTGGGCCATGCTGCTTCTGGTGATTAGAGAATTCTCACTGCAGATGGTTGAGCAAAAATATAGCACTGAAATATGCGTGCACTGAATTTCTGCACCATGACACACAGAATTGCCGTTACATTGAAAGCTCGTGAACTGCATAAAACATATGGCCTTTAGAGGTTGGTTTAGTGTCATTGAGTAAGAGAACTCACACAAAAAAGTGTCTTCCAGCCGTAGCTAGCGACATAGGTGTTTGTGCTGTCTCTGTGAACGCGCTCCGCATCAATAGGCGGTTGCAGACGTGCCGAAAATGCCGGCAAATTCTCAAGGAGCCACTTGACGAATTCCTGGATTAAGGAGAGTAGCTTGTTGCAAATGCCCGCTACAGAATTACAATATTAGAGATATTTTTTGAATAAAACCTTATTTATTTGAATAAAACCAAGATCGATTGCACAACTGTTGGTTACGTCAAGGCCTAATCGACGCTCCTGAGCTCGTGCAAAGCACACATCTACTCCATCTAAGAGTGAGAGTGCAGGCCATGCAATTACTCAGTGAAATGCGGTGCGCATCTAAACAGCGGGCGGGAAGAAGGACGAGCGAGTAAAAATGTACGTAACCGACGATTTCGACTTCGCAGCTTTCTCTGGTGCAGAACACCGAAGTCCGTCGATGCAAGCAGCGCTCTGGCGCTCGCCGCTTTAGATTTCTTACATTGTTGCAGGGACGACGCATCAAGAAAGGTTGCCGCCTCTAGACTGAAACGGTGCTGCCTAATTCCCCGATCATTTATATTGTCACGTGGTCGTGACGTCGACGAAGACAGCAGTCCGCGTTTGCAGGATGAAACTGTTTATTTGGCACTTGTGGCCGGAAAATGAGAACTAGAACTACAGCAATACACGCTGTACAATGATAGCGGCGAACAGGGCGTCGTCCGTCGATCAACTGACAAGCGGTCAAGCGCGTCGGCTTTTATACAGGCGCTATGGAACTTTCCAGCAATATCGCTGGTGGCGGCGTTATCTCTCGACAAAGCTGGAACATTCGCGTGCGGCGCGCAATCTTAACAAAACAATCTACCAAAATCGTGAAGCTTCTCAAACACTGCTTCGGGGCCAGCGTCGAGCGTTGATAATCGTCCTTGCTGGTCAAACTCGAACACATCAAAATAAAAGAAGAAGCGGACGTGGCATTGCCCCCCTCTGAATAAGCATCGTCCCGATGCTTGCAACATGGAAAGGAAAAAACAAGTGCATACACAAAGGAAAAAGTAGAGTCCCCAGGTTCGCTAATGCACAAAAAACGGCTTAAGGCGCACGATATGGACGACTTCAGGTCGTGCGCGGCGTCGCTGGGAGTTCGTAATTCCGTCCGGGACGACCTCGTAGTCAAGAGCGCCGTGACGTCGAAGCACCTTGTATGGCCCGAAGTATCGCCGAAGAAGTTTTTCACTGAGCCCACGTCGGCGTATCGGCGTCCAGACCCACACACGGTCACCGGGTTGGCACTCCATGTGGCATCGTCGAAGATTATAGTGACGGCTGTCGACCCTCTGCTGGTTCTTGATGCGCAGGCGGGCGAGCTGTCGAGCTTCTTCGGCGCGTTGCAAATAGGCGGCAACGTCGATGTCGTCTTGGTCGGCGGCGGTTGGTAGTATTGCGTCGAGCGTCGTTGCCGGGCTCCTTCCGTAGACCAGCGTGTACGGCGTCATTTGCGTCGTTTCTTGCATGGCCATCTTTGTATGCGAAGGTCACATACGGAAGGATGACATCCCACGTCTTAAGTTCGACGTCGACATACATGGCCAGCATGTCGGCGATGGTCTTGTTTAGCCGTTCGGTGAGGCCATTGGTCTGGGGGTGGTACGCTGTGGTCCGGCGGTGGCTTGTTTGGCTGTATCTCAGTATTGCCTGAGTTAGGTCAGCAGTAAACGCCGTACATCTGTCGGTGATGAGGATCTCTGGGGCGCCATGACGCAGGAGGATGTTCTCAACGAAGAACTTCGCTACCTCGGCGGCACTGCCTCTTGGTAGGGCCCTTGTCTCGGCGTAGCGGGTGAGGTAGTCGGTAGCTACGACGATCTATTTATTTCCGGTATTGGACGTCGGGAACGGCCCCAGTAAGTCCATCCCAATTTGCTGGAACGGCCGTCGAGGTGGCTCGATAGGCTGCAGAAGTCCGGCTGGCCTAGTCGGCGGTATCTTGCGTCGCTGACAGTCCCGGCAGGTCTTGACGTAGCGAGTTACGTCGGCGACAAGGCGCTACCAGTAGTACTTTTCCTGTATTCTTGCGAGCGTGCGAGAAACACCCAGGTGTCCAGACGTCGGGTCGTCATGCAGAGCCTGGAGGACCTCTGGTCGCAATGTCGAGAGCACTACGAGAAGGGAATCGGCTAGAAGCCGCGAGAAGTTCTTCTTAAGGAGAACACCGTTGCGCAAGAAAAACGACGTCTCTCCTTGCGTGAATACCTTCTTCGAAACAACCGTGGTCCTGCCCTCGAGGTATTCCACAAGGCCCCTGAGTACCGGGTCCGCTCGCTGTCGTTCGGCGAAGTCTTCGGCGCTTATGGTTCCCAAGAAGCAGTCATCCTCCGTGTCGTCCTGCGGCGGTGGGTCGACGGGGGCGCGGGACAGGCAGTCACCATCGGAGTGTTTTCTTCCAGACTTGTAAACGATGGTTATGTCAAATTCTTGAAGTCGTAGGCACCACGGTGCGAGGCGACCTGAAGGGTCCTTCAAGTTAGCTAACCAACACAAGGCGTGGTGGTCGCTCACAACTTTGAAGGGCCTGCCGTAGAGGTAGGGCGAAACTTCGATGTAGCCCAGATGATGGCCAGGCACGCCTTTTCTGTTGTGAAGTAGTTGATTTCTGCCTTTGATAGCGACCGGCTAGCATAACTGATGACCCTTTCGAATCCGTCGGTCTTCTGCACAAGGACGGCGCCGAGTCCTACGCTGCTTGCGTCGGTGTGGATTTCCGTATCGGCGTATTCGTCTAAATGCGCAAGTATCGGAGGGTCTGCAGGCGTCGTTTCAATTCTTGAAATGCTTGCATTTGCGGCGTTTCCCACCTGAATTCGACGTCGGCCTTCGTGAGTTGCGTCAGTGGCTCGGCGATCCGTGAAAATTCCTTGACGAAACGTCTGTAATAGGCGCACAATCAGAGAAAACGGCGTACGGCCTTCTTGTCGGTGGGCGGCGGGAAGGCAGCGATGGCAGCTGTTTTCCGCGGGTCCGGGCGAACACCATCCTTGCTGTTCACGTGAACCAAGAACAAGAGCTCCTTGTACGCGAAGCGGCACTTTTCAGGCTTCAAGGTGAGTCCGGAGGTCTTGATTGCTTGAAGTACAACTTCAAGGCGCCGAAGGTGTTCGTCGAAGTTTGAGGAAAACACAACGACGTCCTCCAAGTACACGAGACACGTCTGCCACTTCAAGCCGGCGAGTACTGTATGCATAACCCGTTGAAAAGTGGCAGGTGCCGAGCAAAGACCAAAGGGCATGACCTTGAACTCGAACAGGCCGTCTGGTGTTATAAAAGCAGTCTTTTCTCGGTCTCTCTCGTCGACTTCTATTTGCCAGTAACCGGTCTTGAGGTCCATCGACGAAAAGTACTTTGCGTTGTGTAATCGATCAAGGGTGTCGTCTATCCGGGGAAGGGCATACACGTCCTTCTTCGTGACTTTGTTTAGGCGACGATAATCGACGCAAAAACGTAGAGTCCCATCCTTCTTCTTCACTAGCACCACCGGGGATGCCCACGGACTCTTCGACGGCTGGATGATGTCGCCACGTAGCATTTCGTCGACCTGTTTCTTCACGGCCTCGCGTTCTCGCGTCGAAACTCTGTACGGGCTCTGACGGAGTGGTCTGGCGCTTTCCTCTGCTATGATGCGATGTTTTGCCACGGGAGTCTGCCGAATTCTTGACGACGACGAAAAGCAGTCCTTGTATTGCAAGAGCAGGGTTTTGAGCTGTTCTTGTTTGTGCTTCTGAAGGCTGGGATTGATGTCGAAAGCTGGTTGCGGCGCTTTGTTCGTCGGACTAGGCTCGGGAGAATCGGTGAGGCCGAAAGCATTGCTGGCTTCTATGATTTCTTCGATGTAGGCGACCGTCGTGCCTTTGCTCACGTGCTTGTACTCGTTGCTGAAATTCGTGAGCATAACTGTTGCTTTCCCTGTCCGCAGATCTGCTACTCCTCTTGCAATGCAAATCTTGCGGTTAATCAAGTGGTGCTGGTCGCTTTCAACAACGCCTTCCAAGTCTGCTGATTTTTGAGTGCCGACGGAAATGATGACGCTGGAGCGAGGGGGAATGGTGACCTGATCTTCCAGCACATTCAAGGCGTGCTTTCTTGGCGGAGTGTGCGGCGGTAGTGCCTTTTCCGTGGACAGTGTTATTGACTTAGACCTCAGGTCGATGATTGCACCATGAAGGCCTAAGAAGTCCATACCAAGGATGACATCTCTCGAGCAACGCGGCAGGATTACGAAGTTCGCGGGATAAATCCGGTTGTTAATGGCGAGTCTCACTGTGCAGATTCCCTCCGGGGTTACGAGGTGACCTCCAGCTGTCCGGATTTCGGGGCCTTCCCTGGCTGTCCTAACTTTCTTCAGCTTCGTGGCGAACGGTCCACTGATGACAGAATAGTCGGCTCCGGTGTCGACGAGGGCTGTGACGCTGTGACCATCGATAAGAACATCGAGGTCGCTAGTCCGTCGTCTTGCGTTGCAGTTAGCTCGTGGCGTCGGGTCACGGCTACGTCGGTTTGTTCCGCTGCTTCCACGTTGCGTCGACAGGTCTACTTCGGTCCGCGAGGTTTCGTCGTCAGGGGTTCGCGTCGTGCCTTGAAGCCTTCGTCGTGGCGGCGGCGTCCGCGGCGGAGGGTCTTCGGTATTTCGTCGTACAGCAACTGCACCTCCACCGGTTGCTGCTGTTAGTTTTCTGGATGCGGGCTAGGTGACCGGCACCGGGATGGGCCAGTGTATGGTCGGCGTTGGGGAGAGGCGTAGCGGCCTGGCAACGGCGATCGGGAAGGTCCTCGGGGGGTCCACTGCGCTCCTGCCAGGTTGTCGGCGATGTCACGTGGTCGTTCCCCCTGCTGTGGACGTGGCGCGTCGACGGTGAACCCACGCATTCCCATCTGTCGATAATGGCAGCGGCGGTAGGTGTGGCCGGCTACTCCGCAGTGGTAGCAGAGTGGACGATGGTCGGGGGCGCGCCAAACGTCGGTCTTCCTCGGCGTGTATCGCTGACCGGCTGGCGGGCGGTATGACGTCGGTGGCGGCGGCGGTGGTGCCTGGCAGCGGAACTGCTGGGGCGGCGCGGCGTCTTGACGTGGACGAGGAGGGGGGGGCGTTGCGTCGGGCTGCAGCAGCATAGCTCATTGCTTGCAGCTGCGGCGGTGCCGGTTGAGGAACACCCAGTGATTGTTGGATTTCCTCGCGTGGGGCAACGTCCGCAATCGACGTCACTTCGGGCTGTGCAAAACGTGCGAGCTTTCGCAGCTCCTCTCGCACGATGGCTCCGGGGTGTGTCCAGATAAGATCGAACACGAGGTCCCGGTCACCATTCCCGATTCTGATGAAATTTACTGTAGGTCTAGGCATTACACCCAGAACAACGGTTTCGCAGTTAGTTTTGCGAAAAAAAATTTTGTTCGCCTGAAAAAAAAATATACAACTTTCGGCCGCAAAAAACGCTTTTCCGCCAATTTCGCGATTTCTGAATTTTGAGCGCACCTAGGGAAAATACGGTGCACTTCTTCGTCACAATATTTATTCCCCTTAAAGAACATGTGAAATACAATCTTATGAGTCTATTATTTTCCTTGCTTGTCGAAGCACTTTTGAAGAAAAAAATCACAAACTTGGCAAATCGAACACAATTGGCCTCGAGGAGTTACGGAGTCGCCCTCTATCGGACGCGCCTCGATTGCGTGCTAGGCAGGATGCCGCCGGCGCGCTCTCTATAGGTTTTGCTGTCGGCGCTCTACAAAAACACCTCGCGGGAGCCCTCCAGGGCATTTCTGTAAGTACTTTCGAAATGAACTGTGTTCTTTACTGTCAAGATAATCATTTTAGACGAACTGAAAGCACAAGATAGTCTACAGTCGCTGTCTCTTTGCAGAAAGCCGAGCACCCGCTTCACGCGGTCACCGCGTTGGAGACCCCTGAAACGGCTTCTTACGTGAAAGGTAGTCACTCGCTGAGTGCAAACTATGTGAAATATCTCGTTAGAGTAGACTGCCTGTATAACCAAACGGAGCATAACAGAAAGAAGCCTCAAGCCAGCGATCGCACGGGTTCGCGACGACTGACGGTGCCTCTACATGTATGAGCGTCTGCATGTATGTTCTTACTGCTGGTTTCGCTTTTGCTACGAGCGCGTTTTGGCACCGCGCTGTGAACTTTAGGCCGCAAAACATGAGAATTTGTGAGTAAGCAAACAACTACTGTTGCGCGGACGCTATCAGAACAGTTCAAAAACAATTTCTTTACAACTGCGGCTTCGGTGCGCATGACAGCTTTGTGATCTGCCGTCCCGACGATTCAGTGTTTTTTTTTTTTTTCGGTCTAAATTCGGGTACGTTTCCATGTCATTTGACAAGTTGTCTCGCACTGCGTGTTGATCGGTCTTCTCAGCGGGCAAATGCCGCTGCTTCTGTTTCTTTATTCAGCGCATTCGTTTCGTTTGGTGCTCACACAAAACGTGAGCAAATGCGACGCCTTTTTTTAATGCTCCTTATTATCGTTCCGTTTGCATTCCAGTGAACTTGCCGCTCTCTGTGATCAACAAATTCATAGACCAAAGCTTCACCACTTCGAGATTGCTGGTGGAAGGAGAACCAGTCTACGAGACCGAGCATGTAGTAGCATGCGACGCCTACGAAAAAAAAGAAAATACAGTAACGCGGGAGAATCAGTACATCGACTGACAAGAAGATGGCTTTCGCCTTCTAGTCATCTTTAACGAATGCATAAGGGACCCTGTGCGTTTTTTAATTCAACGAATCTAAACAATGACTTGTGCATCTGCAGCCGATTTTGTGGACGCTGAGCACGGGGCCGACGATCAAGAGGTCGCATTGGAGGGTTCTGAGATGGCATCGCACGTGGTAAAATGTAGCGCTTTTACCATCCTATGGCAGATAAGCATCATTTGCCGGCGGGAAGCGCGCGCGCGCCATCGTCTCAGTGCGCGCTGTCTGCTACTCACCGAACATCGCAGGCCCGACGCAGTAACAAAAGTCTTCGTCGCGGAAGTGTTTGTTGCACACAAGACTCGTAGCGGATGGCTATACTTGCCGGTTCTTAGCTTTACAACCCATGCTTCACGCTGTTTCTTGTCCCGCGGTTACCAGTGCAGGCTGACACTGGGCTCCTTTGCGTAAGCGCGGCGCTGCGGCACCGAGCGGTAGAGCCCCATGTTCGTCGCCTTCGGAGGCAGCCACTCTATTAAAATGGTTTCAATTGAGTAGAAAATGAGAGAAAACTTCCAAATTTGAACAGACCGCAGCGCATGTGGGACTTGAAACTCGTTTTCAAAGCACGCGGCAGTGCGCCACAAGCAGCCGACGCGGCCGCGGAGACCACGTGATCCTGCCAAGTACGTCACGCCGACGGTGGCGCCGGCGTTTCCAGTGGTGGGCCTCGAGGCCAATACCTGTAATTCAGGAATTTATTGCTGCAAGCAAGTTAAAGTGAGGATAATAAACATCGGTGCATATTAACTTTCATACTTTCGCTCTCTTTTAAAATAATTTGCGTGGTTTTGTCGCGCTCCGTTTCACTTGATAATTGGGCTGAAACGTACGTGATTTACCAAAAACGCCGAAATTTGAAAATGATTTTCTCAAAAAGGCCATTTTTAATTTTTTTTTAAAATCCCTCTGATTGAATTCAAGGACGTCATCTACCATTGTGCAGAAAAAAACGTTGCATTATTTTGGTTGCTAACAAGTTATAGTGCGTCAAATGTGACCATGCCAGCCTAGCGGCCGCGTCGTTCGTTATGGACTGAAACTCGGATATAAGTTGCTAAAAATACTTGTACGTGACATAATCACAGATCAGCAGCTCCACACCAACAAATGCGCAGCCCGGTGTCATGGTTCAGCAAGCTTTGTCTTGGGATCAGCCGCTTGGCAAACCCGCAGCAGCGGCCGCTCGATGCTGCGGGCACTCACATTACATGAGTGCCGCTTCGACTGCGGATGAGCCCCTGCTTGCGCGACAAACTACGCTCCGAGGACAAACGAGAAAAGGAATGCATCACTGTGAAAGTTAAAGGCCGTTAAGTGCCAACAAATTTCATAGTATGCAACAAAAACTCTGCCGGCAATTTCCCAGTGAGAGCCTTCAATACAGCACGGATGTATTTTTTTCCCTGCTGTTATGCCCGAAGCCGCATAATATCGTGATAAACGCTTGAATTGCGTTGAATATTCTTTCTGCGGACGCACAACAATACAGTATTGTAAAAGCGGTTCTTTAACGAAGCAAAGGACGTGGACACACTTCTTTTCACAGCCGGCTGACACAAGTGTTCTGGCACGAGATGAACAACTGCAGTTAGAGTTGCTCGACCATCGGAAGCACGTATGACCGCTTTCTTTAGATGTCAATGGCTTTCTTTTGTGTCATATGTTGTTCATAGAATGAACCTAATTATCCTTAGGGCTTCAGAAGAGAGAAAGCAACACATGAGCGCACTACTGGAGGCGCTCACTGGGAAATTGCCGGCAGAGTTTTTGTTGCATACTATGACATTTGTTGGCACTTAACGGCCTTTAACTTTCACAGTGATGCATTCCTTCTCTCGTTTGTCCTCGGAGCGTAGTTTGGCGCGCAAGCGGGGCTCATCCGTAGTCGAAGCGGCACTCATGTAATGTGAGTGCCCGCAGCATCGAGCGGCCGCTGCTGCGGGTTTGTCAAGCGGCTGATCCCAAGAGAAAGCTTGCTGAACCATGACACCGGGCTGCGCATTTGTTGGTGTGGAGCTGCTGATCTGTGATTATGTCACGTACAAGTATTTTTAGCAACTTATATCCGAGTTTCAGCCCATAACGAACGACGCGGCCGCTAGGCTGGCATGGTCACATTTGATGCACTATAACTTGTTAGCAACCAAAATAATGCAACGTTTTTTTCAGTACAATGGTAGATGACGTCCTTGACTTCAATCAGAGGGATTTAAAAAAAATTAAAAATGGCCTTTTTGAGAAAATTATTTTCAAAGTTCGGCGTTTTTGGTAAATCACTTACGTTTCAGCCCAATTATCAAGTGAAAGGGAGCGCGACAAAACCACGCAAATTATTTTAAAAGAGAGCGAAAGTATGAAAATTAATATGTACCGATTTTTATTATCCTCACTTTAACTTGCTTGCAGCAATAAATTCCTGAAATACAGGTATTTTGTGCGATTTGCCAAGTTTGTGATTTTTTTCTTCAAAGGTGCTTCGACAAGCAAGAAAAATAATAGGCTCATAAGGTTGTATTTCACTTGTTCTTTAAGGGGAATAAATATTGTGACGATGAAGTGCACCGTTTTTTCCCTAGGTGCGCTCAAAATTCAGAAATTGCGAAATTGGCGGAAAAGCGTTTCTTGCGGCCAAAATTTGTATATTTTTTTTTCAGGCTAACAAAATTTTTTTTCGCGAAACTAACTGCGAATCCATTGTTCCGGGTGTAATGCCTAGACCTACAGTAAATTTCATCAGAATCGGGAATGGTGACCGGGGTCTCGTGTTCGATCTTATCTGGACACACCCTCTGATCGTTTCGCGCAAGTCGTCGGAGCCGAGGGCATGAACTGCTGCGCTGTCTTGGAATGCGCGGCGATTGTACTGCCGAGTGCGCATCTCGAGTGTCTTCTCGATTGTTGTTGCCTCCGCGAGTAATTCTTGGAGAGTCTTGGGTGGGTTTCTGATTAGTCCCGCGAACAGCTCCTCCTTGATTCCTCGCATGAGGAAGCGAACTTTCTTCTCCTCGGGCATCTCAGGGTCTGCGTGGCGGAACAGTCTCGTCATTTCTTCTGTGAAGAGTGCCACGTTTTCGTTTGGCAGCTGCACGCGGGTTTCGAGCAGAGCCTCGGCCCTCTCCTTGCGGACAACGCTGGTGAATGTTGCCAGGAACTTGCTGCGAAAAACGTTCCATGTTGTCAGGGTTCGCTCTTGGTTCTCGAACCATGTTCTAGCTGCGTCCTCCGAGGCGAAGTAGACATGCTGTAGCTTGTCTTCACTGGTCCAGGCATTGAAAAGGGCGACTCGGTCGTTGGCTTCGAGCCAGCTTTCCGGGTCTTCGAACGACGATCCGCGGAAGGTTGGCGGCTCCTTGGGCGGGCGAAAAAGGATTGGCGCAGGCTGCACGTGGTCGGTCATCGTCGCTGTGGTCGACGTTGAGATCTGCGGCTGCCTGGGTTTTTCGGGAATGAGCCCGTGCTCTGGCTGCAGTCCCGTGTGCCTGCGGCTTGTTCGACGATCAGGGATTTCCTTGCCGTCGTCCTCGTCGCGGCTTGGGCTTGGGTCAGCGCTCCGCGGTGGCGTCCGGATCATGAAGCAGCACCTCCACCAGATGTCACGTGGTCGTGACGTCGACGAAGACAGCAGTCGGCGTTTGCAGGACGATACTGTTTATTTGGCCGAACTTGTGGCCGGAAAATGAGAACTAGAGCTACAGCAATGCACGCTGTACAATGATAGCGGCGAACAGGGCGTCGTCCGTCGATCAACTGACAAGCGGTCAAGCGCGTCGGCTTTTATACAGGCGCTATGGAACTTTCCAGCAATATCGCTGGTGGCGGCGTTATCTCTCGACAAAGATGGAACATTCGCGTGCGGCGCGCAATCTTAACGAAACGATCTACCAAAATCGTGAAGCTTCTCGAACACTGCTTCGGGGCCAGCGTCGAGCGTTCATAATCGTCCTTGCTGGTCAAACTCGAACACATCAACATAAAAGAAGAAGCGGGCGTGGCAATATTGTTACAGGGCTGGACAATCCCGCATTGAGGCCTCCAGTTTTCTGCTGTAGACTAAAGCTCATGCCCAACAGCGACTGACCGAGTTTCCCTATGACAGTGCTATGCCTGTGACTCGTCTTAGACAAACAGTGTCTTTGAGTGATCCCAAGATAGTATATGTCACTGATGCTGCTACGAAGTCGCCATCATATGTCAACACTCCCATCCGCCTATTAACGTTTGGCTGAATGTAAAAATGTGGCATAGCCATCTTGCACTTGTCTGGTTCGCGCAACATCGATTCCGCCAGTGCGAGGGATGTGCCGGAATTTTTTTTGAGATAAAAAGCAGTTTTTTCTCGGGGCTGTGTCCGGCGGCGGTGGTGGCGTCCGCGCTCCACTGCGCATGCTCCTACTCTCTCTCCCACTCTCCTCCTTTAGGCATGTCTTCGGTTGCCTTGTCTCCTCTCCTCCCCCGCGCTGCAGCAGCGGCGCAGCCTCTCCTCCCACGTGATGCAGCTGCGCCGCAGCCAAATACAGCCTCTAACCCACTCTCTCCTCTCCCTCTCCCATTTCATGTGTATATAAGCGCGTGTGCTCGCTGTTTCAGGGAGTCACTTGTGAAGTGCCTGCCTTAAACGGCGATTCTGACAGTGCACGCCGTTATTTACGCGGACGACATCGCCCTCTACATGCGCGGCCATACCCGGACGTGCTCTGAGGTGCGCGGGCGGCTGCAGATGGCTCTGCAGTGCGTGGCGAACTTTATCAGAGACATTGGCCTCACGATTTCGGCAACGAAAACCTAGGCCCTCATTTTTCACCCTCTTGCTGCAGCCCACCGCCACCTCTCGTGCCTTCAACTCGACGGTGCCAGTATCCCTTGGCAAACGAGTGTCCGATACCTCGGGCTGACCATTGACAATCGTCTACGGTGGTTCCCCGCGGTGTGGCGCATTCGGCAGAATGCTTGCCGCGTTGAGTCTTGTGTTCGTGGACTCCTCGCTCGCGGCAACGGATGCCGTCCCACCTTCGCGTGCATCATATACGAAGCAATGGCTCTTTCCGTTCTACGCTCTCCCTCTCTGCATTCTTGAGGCCCCACAGTGGCGTGCAATCAACCTGGATCATCGTCGAGTGACCCTAATGTGCCACGGGATCCCTCGTCACCCTCGTGTGGCCGAGACTCGGGCACAAACTCGCACGTGGCCTGCGTCGCTCACAGCGAATCTGCGCGCCCTGTGTCATGTGGAGCGCCTACATCGTGCACCCGGCGCCGGTCCTCTACTCGTCCGAGTTCGTGCTGTCCCAAACACTCAAGTCGGTCGAATCATCAACCTTTACGGCAGTCTTGTTGTCGACGAGCCTGCCCCGTGTGCGCGCTAGCCCCCCCCCTCCACACACACACTCACCGGCGAGCGCCCCTCTGTGTTTACTTTGAACTGCCGGGCATACGTTCAAAGCTCAACACACCACATAGTGCCATCGCTCAGGAGGCTGCGGTCAGGATGCAAGACGACCTAGCCGGCCGAACACAAGTTTAATCTGATGGCTCTGTGCTACGAGACCGTTCAGCTGCGGCCGCCTGCATTGCCCCTGACCCCGGCAAAGCCCTGCAGTGCCGCCTCAGCTTCTGTGCCTCCTCGACTACAGCAGAACTCGTTGGCTTGCGGCTGGCTGCTGATCTCCTTCGTGAGTCTCCTACCATCAAGAACGCTGCGATTTATTGTGACTCAAGGTCAGCTCTGCAACAGCTCATGAAGGAGGAACGCGGCCCGCCACTTTCACAGCGTGTTGTGCACAGCCTGCGGTCGGTTCAGGAGCACGGCTGTGATGTTGTACTCCAGCGGCTTCCCTCCCATGTTGGCATCGCGGGAAATGAGGCTGGCGACTATCTGGCTAAACAGGCGCATTCTCCCGCGACCCCATTGACACCATACGCCAACTCATTCGATTCCGCGCGATGTAATTTTCGGCGAGAATTGCAGCGCAACCACCCAGACGAGCGGGTCGCCGATGGACGCCCCCTCCTCTTCTCCCCATGGCTGGTTTCTCCCGGCGAGAGCGCGCCCTCCTCT
This sequence comes from Rhipicephalus sanguineus, assembly GCF_013339695.2. Lineage (NCBI taxonomy): Eukaryota > Metazoa > Arthropoda > Arachnida > Ixodida > Ixodidae > Rhipicephalus > Rhipicephalus sanguineus. The sequence continues at coordinate 173,407,725 of NC_051179.1, read as the reverse complement.
TTTCCCTGCGGACTGGCTCGGCATGGACGGGGGAACGAAAACAGCGGCTGCGGGGAGCTCCTTCGTGAGCTTGCATCGACTTCGGCGCAATTTAAACACTTTTGTTTTCACCTGCTGTGCGAGTGCCCCACATCTCCCTGTGCAAGGAAGCAGCTAGCCACCCGCTACCACCTTCTCGGCTTGCCCTGTGAGACCCTCGAGGACATCCTCTTTCCCACCGGCTGCAGCGATCGTCACCGTAATACCCTTGCCGTTTTTCTTTCCTTCATCGACGCTGCCGGCCTTGGCGAGCATCTTTAAACCCAAAACGCCACGTAGTATAGTTCAACCCTCGCCCTACCTTTCCGCAAGCTCTCCTTTTGTGTCTTTCCTCCTCTCTGTCTCCTTTTCATTCCCTTTCCCCGTGTGCGTACCGGTTGACGTGTCGTCTTTGAGAGACAGTTAACGTGCACACCAAGCCCCACTTATTTCTGAACAGAATCACCTATATCGGTCGGCTTCAGTCATTCTCGTTTCGCTGCCGTTCAGATGAGTTGCAACGTCAACGTCGGCGCCACTCCTTCAGGCGGCGCAAACACAACGTAATGGTAACACAAACACTAAATACAAACCTTACACGCTAACAGAAACGCCGAGTGAACGTAATGGAAACTTGGTGTGCGCCCTCAATGCTGCTTCGCATCCCCTCATGGTTCCCTTTTGTGGGAGATGGTGTATTTTTTTTGCCCCTTACCTCTTCCGCAGTGCAAGACAAGCTGCAGCTCAATTGGCATCTTTTCTCGAAAGCAGTAGCTGCATAGTTCAATCCGTTGTCACATCTATATATCAGGGCCACCTAAAGCACGGTTGCTGCAAAAGACTAACAAAACTGCCGACGTTCACCTTGGCGGGACAATGAGGGAGCCCGAGTTTCAGTACAATAAACACTTCGCCACTAATGTGCACGTCCTACAGTCACGCAGGTATACCGATGCTTATACATGGCTTGCACCTACGTCACTTGACGTCACTGCTCGGAGCGAATCAGCCATATTGGTGAACATCTGTTAGACCGTTAGACCTTGTTCAGCACTACCTCACCGCCCCGGACGAGTTTCTTCCTCCACTATGATTACATGCGTAGTTATAGGCTGCTCTAATAGTTGCGACAGCTGCGGAAGAACGAAGGAGCTCACTATTATGAGCTTCTTTCGACTACCAAAGGGCATTGAAGGTCAGTGCGAGCGTATGAATGTGCTCTGCGCAAACCGTCGTAGGACCTGGCTGGCGCACATAAGGCGTGCAATTTTCGACAGAGCTCTTTGTAATGGGTTGGAAGCCTTCAAGAACCCACTCATTGCGCAATTAATTCGCATTGTGTGACGCCTGGTTACAGAATTCGCGTTGTGTGATGTTTGGTTGTTATATTACTCTTCTACCACGCTACATTAGACATGTTAATGTGGTTCCTTCCCGACATGAAGCCTGTAGAGGGTTTTTTGCAATGCAGTTTCAAGCACCGGCATAGCTCTGAGGTATTGTATTGGGCTCCCACGCAGAGAGCCGAGGTTTGAACCTCGTTCCATACTGGAATTTGTTTCTGATTTCGTATTTTTTCTTACTTCGAGCGATAGTGGTTACGGACACCGGCGGCGGCGGCGGACAATTACGGCGCGAAAAACGGTCCTTGTTGTGATCTCATAACAGCTTTCGCTGTAACTGTAAAAGAGAAGATATGAAGACACTAATTAACGCGGGTGCTCTTGTGTTCGCACGAAAGCCGTCCACGTTGTACGACACGAACCCATACTGGGCGCCTTATCTACGACTCGGCTACAACTTCAAGCATGCAGGCGCTGCGCGACATGAGCATGCGCAAAGAAAACATTGTCAGGAAAAGCGGCAAGCGGAGGCAGAACGGCGCCGAGTAGAGGCCGATGCGTGTTGATGAAGTCAAAGGGGTAGCTGGCGATGACGGTCCGCATGTAGTGACTAAACCCTCAGTGTTACGTTGGCACACACGTTACATATATCTCTCTAAGTTTATGAAAAAACGGACAGCAAAGGTGATCCGCGATGAAAAAACGTGCCGCCGCCTGAGCACCTCGCTGCACTGGCATGAGAACTAAGCGCAAACATCAGCACGTGTGGTTTAACAGCGTTCGTGCATCGCTATTTGATAACTCAGGGCTGGAGAATGGGCCAGTTTGATGGACCATCCAAGTTACCTCTGCAAGCACGATCAAATTTACGGTCGCGAAGCTCCTTTGCAGACAGGCTCTTTCCCCAACCACTGGTAGAGTTGATGTGCGATCTCATTGACTTGTGAGCCTTTATTTCGCCCAGAAAAAGAACGTTAGTGCTGAAAACCAAATAGTGCACGATGTCGCCGTGCGACACTTATGGGACGGCGGAGATGTTCGAAGTCGTGTCCGTTCCGGCTCGAAGCGCATAGGGATCCATTCTATCGCACATCCACCCCTTTTCCTCATAGTGAGAACACGCTTGCCTTATCAGTTCTGAATAGTACGCCGTGTTTAACGGCTGCCTTGTGCCAAGCGGCGGCATGATGCACAATAAACGGCTCGCGAAACAATTACACCATCTCCCACTCAAGGGAACCGTGAGGGGATGCGAAGCAGCATTTGGGGCGCACGCAGTTTCCGTAACGTTCACTCGGTGGTGGTGGTGGTAAACATTTTATTCAAGAAACTCACAAGAGAGCTGTTGTGTGCCCGAGTGGCAGTCCCTAGTCCGTGGCATCATGGGAGATAGCCGCTGCCCGGGCGCGCGCCACCAAAGAGCGTTGCACATCCAAGGTAGAGCAGCCAAGCAGCTACTTCCAAGTGTCTCTAGTTGGGATGGGGAAGGCGGTTGAGAAAGAGAGTGGAGTTGCAGGACACGAGGCCACGACGTGACAGGTGTCGGCAAAGACCTGACAAGTCGGGAGTGTGCCAGAGATTTCCAGGATTAAGTGCCGTGTGACCGCAGAACTAAGGAAAGCATTAGTCTAAAGGCGGCGTAGTATTCGTAATTTCGCTTTCGCCTGACCGCGAGCAGGGCCAGGGTAAAGTCGGCGCGAAGTCCGATAGTAATCCAGAATATCACGGTAGCATGTGAGGCTCGAGTTTCCAGGATCCGACTCAAAACATGGAAGGGCAGCGGCCCAGAGGAGAGAAGCGCGGGCATCGGCATTCGCCGCCTCGTTGCCAGGTAGTCCTGTATGGCCTGGAGTCCAGATTATTCGTACTTAGTGAGGGCTAAAGCACCAGAAGGCGGCTTTAATGAGACTAGCAGCCAATGGGTTCATGGAACCCTGAATATATCAAGAACAGGCTGAGCGCGAGTCTGCCATGATAGTGTGAGTGGTGGGGTGACAGCCAAAGCGGCGTTTCCGTAAGTGTGTGAGGCTTGTATTTAGTGTTTGAGTTATCATTACGTTGTGTGTGTGCGTTGCTTTCCGTTAGCGCCGAGTGGACGAGTGGCGCCGACGTTCACGTACAACTTATCTGAACGAGAGCAAAGCGAGAATAGACAGTTTTAGTTTCACGTAGATAGAGGCTTTACGCACGTAGATCTTCTACGTGTAAGCAGTGCGCATGCGCAGAACATAGCGGCCGCGCGCTGGTATCATGGACGTACATGAGATTCAATTCTTTGCGTGCGTTACTTGCGCACGTAGACAGCTTCGTGCTGAGTTTTCGCGAGATCACGAAGAAGCAATATCTTGTTCGTCATCACGCGATAGATGGAGCTACGTGGTCCCTCTTGGCGCCCGTCGCGTACGTTTAGCTAAAAGCGTTTCAGATGGCGCGCACGTAACGTATACGTGGACACGTTTGCGTACGTGAAGTCCCTACATACGTGAAACTAAAACTGTCCAATGACGGAAGCCGACCGAGCGCAGGCGCTTATATACACATGAAATGGGGGAGGGAGAGGAGAGAGTGGGTTACAGGCTGCATTTGCCTGCGGCGCGGCTGCATCACGTGGGAAGACAAGATGCGCCAAGGCTGCAGCGCAGGGGAGGAGAGGAGAGAACACCTGCGTAAAGGAGGAAAGTGGGAGGGAGAGTAGGCGCATGCGCAGTGCAGCGCGCACGCCACCACCGACGACGGACACTACCTCGAGCAAAAGCTGCTTCGCATCTAAAATAAACTGACCATGGCAGTGCGGCTCTGTCAGCCGCGTCGTATTCAACACAGTAGTCGTACGGCTGGTATGTACGGCTTGTCTGTGCGGCTGTTCACCAATGTGGCCGCCTCGACAGGACCGCAGCAATGGTGACGTCACCCGCAAGCCATGTATATTACGCTGACAAGCCTCGACTAATTCAAGAAATGGGGAGGAAAAATTGCGAAAGAAAAAAACGATAGACTGTTTAGCTCTGCCAAAGAACGTAGCATTATACAAAAGCACGTTCTAGAGTCGAGAACAACACCAAACGCGTTTGTTATGTCAAATATTGTTACATAAAAGCTCTACAGGCGCGCTACCGAAACTGACGAAGAACATCAAGCCCGAGTGCCCTAGGCACAGGCGTAGAAACGCCGAAAAGTCAAGCCCCACCGGCGACTAATACCCCTAGCGATTTCAGGGTTCTTTGCGTGATGTACGCAAAATCTCGATAGGTAGAGTACAGAGTTCTTTCGCAGTAAAAGAAGTCCGTCTATACAAAGCACAAACCAGAAGAATGAAAAAACACTTACCGAGTTCGTGTATTCATCCGTGCGGTCCGAGGCAATTGCCTCGGTAGCGGCACCACATGTTTGTTGAACTGAGGACAGAGTAGCGCTTACAGTAACAAAATGCATCCTTGCAACGGCCGCGCGCTGCTCCGAACAAGTCCTGGTTCGTCACTGCCACGATCGTAAGCGCACGTAGCCCGAATGACATAAACTTGGGGGCTGAACCATCTAGGAAACACAAAAAACCCACACAACAACACAGTAGGGGCACGGCCAGAATTTTTTTCGGGGGAGCGGGAGATTTAACCATACATTATATATGTTCGTGCGTGCGTTTATATGTGTGCGTGTACATATACGCAAGCGAAGTTCAAAATTTTCGCGGAAGGTTTGAAACCCCCAAAGCTCCCCCTCCCCCCCCCCCGCTTGGCTACGCCCTTGCAACACACACATGCAACGGACCGCTCACGGCGCCATCATTGCAACCCTTTTCCGATACGCAATGCTGCAGCAATAAGGATACGCGAAGAGATGTCATACAAACATAGCCGCTGTTTTCGGACTTTTCGATCCGGCTCCACATATTTAGAAGAAGAAGATGTAGAAGTAGAAGTTTATTTCAGGCCAAAAGGAAAAAAAACGGAAGGTACAGTTTGCCTAGGGGACCGGCGAAAAGGCATAAAAGCCTGACAAAGCGCCTGCTCCCTATAAACCCAAAACCCACCAAAATCACACAGTGCTCGGTGTAAAGTAAAAATCAATAAAAAAGTAAGCATAAATGAGTTTCTACACTCAAAACATGTGTGTACAGGAAACCATATACGAGCGAAACTTTGCCCAGCAATGAAGTCAATAAATCATATATGTGTCTGACAAATCAAACAAACTGTAGAGGACATAAACAAACACTAATGTAAGACATGTAAAATACTTGTAGAAACTTTAAATTTCAATACACAAGGTTACAAAAATGAAAAGGCAACAGCGTCAATAAGCAATATGTGTAACAATAAATTAAACACAGTTTAGATAACATAACCAAACGTTAGTGTGATTTACACAAAGAAAATACTTCAAGGAGTGTCAAACAAAGATGATGAAGGTGATTATGTTTGTGTAGATAGGAAGTGTTCCTGTATCTTCTTTTTAAAAATGCCGTATGAGACTGTATTGTCAATTAGAGAAGCTACAATCGGTTGTTCGTACAGGAAATGCGAAATGTGATACAATAGTTATTGTGTGCCGTAATTCGTACGTGGTTTCTCGTATGTATACACCCTATGCCGTAGGTTGTGACTGTGATCTCTCGGGAGGTGCCTCTGATAAAACCCTGAGCAATCAGTTCGTAGCTGTTTATAAATAAGCATTGCCAATTTTTGTTTCATGACGTTGGTTACCGTAAGTATTTTATGTTCCTTAAAGAGAGGCGCGGTATGATGCTTGAATGAAACCCCTGATATTAGTCGTATAGCTCTTTTTTGCAAGATGTGAATTTTATCAGTGTTTCCTTTAGTCGTATTTCCTCATACAAGAAGATAATAATGGAGATGTGAGTGAACAATCCACTATCCACTATCCCTCAAGAGGAAGGTATATAACAGCTGCATCTTACCGGTATTTACACACGGAGCAGAAACCTGGAGACTTACAAAGAGGGCTCAACTTAAATTGAGGACGACGCAGCGAGCGATGGAAAGGAAAATGATAGGTGTAACCTTAAGAGACAGGAAGAGAGCAGAGTGGGTCAGGGAACAAACGGACGTTAAGGACATCATAGTTGAAATCAAGAAGAAGAAATGGATATGGGCCGGGCACGTAGCACGTCGGCAGGATAACCGGTGGTCATAAGGGTAACTGGCTGGATTCCAAGAGATGGCAAACGCGTGAGGGGGAGACAGAAAATTAGGTGGGTAGATGAGATTAAGAAGTTTGTAGGTATAACGTGGCAGCAGAAAGCACAGGACCGGGTTGATTGGCGGAACATGGGAGAGGCCTTTGCCCTGCAGTGGGCGTAGACAGGCTGATGATGATGAGTGAACAATGGAGTAATATAGCTGTTTTTTTAACCACAGAGGAAGGAGTTGTCGCAATTTGCAGATTATACCCGTGGATCTGGATATCTTGGTACGAACGTGGTTGGTGTGTAAGGACCAGTCTAAGTGTTCTTGAAAAAGTATCCCAAGAAATTTATGCGCTGTGACACGTTCAATTTTCTGCCCTTCAAATGTTATTATAGGCTCGCTTGCAATAGCCTTTTTGCGTGGCCGGAATAAAACATATTTTGTTTTTTTTGGTATTTAGTTCTAATCTATTACACTTAAGCCAATAAGAAAGATGTTTCAGCCGTAGGTTTGCTTGTTGTTCACGGTGATTGATGGAATTACCGGCGAAGAATATATTGGTGTCGTCCGCGTAGAGAACAACATCGGGTGTTAGCGGTATGTTAGGTAGATCATTGATATGAATCAAGAAAAGCAAAGGCCTTAACATTGATCCTTGTGGAACGCCACAAATGATATTACCTACGTTAGATTTAGTGCCGCCAAGACTGCTGTACTGTTGCTGATTACTTAGATAACTTTTTATAAGTTCTAGATCCTTTCCTCTTTTTCCATATGAAGGGAGTTTCCGTAATAAAATATGGTGCTTAACCAAATCAAGCGCTTTCTTGAAGTCGAGAAAAATCCCTATGGTAAGTAATTTATTTTCAAACTTGTCAAGTATTTTTCTTTAATATCCAGTAGCGCTGTTTCAGTTGCTTTTTTCTTTTGGAAGCCATACTGTTGTTGTATTATCGCATTTTCTTGCAATGGGTAATATGAAAGTCATAGGTCGATAACTTGCTCAAAAAGTTTAGAGAATATAGGTAATAATGAGATAGGCCTACAGTTATTAAGGCGATTTTTATTACCACCTTTAAAGATGACAGATACTTTCGCAATTTTTAGCTCATCAGGAAAAATACCTGAACTAAGAATTGTGTTAGCGATATGTGAAAGCGGCTTACTTATGGTATGTGGAACTGCTTTAATAGGCTGGGGTTTTATGTCATTTACGCCACATGCACAATTATTTTTTAATTTTTGCAACAGTTTACATATTTCAGATTCGGATGTGGGAAACATGAAAACAGAGGATGAAATGTTGCTAGTTACATATGTATGATTGCTTATCTCCTCGACAGTGGTCCCACAATCGCCAACTCTAAGGAAGTGTTCATTGAACTTATTTGCAAGTGGCGCACCTGAGCGTGGCTCACCGTCTATCACGAGCTCCGATAAAACTGATTTATCATCTTTGCACATAAGGTCATTGACCTTTTTCCAGACTTTTTTGGAGTCATTCGATATACCAGCAAACATATTTTCGTAGTATGCGAAAGGCGCTTGTTTAATATCAGCGCCAAGTCTATTTCTAATTTTTTTGTATGTAGCTAATGCATCTAAGTTTTTTTGTTCTGATAAATACACTAAACAGCTTATCACGCTCTTTTATTCTTTTAAAAAGGTAGGAGTCTATCCATGGTTTTCTAGACCGACGGGGTTTTCTAATCGTCGTCGTAGGAAAGGCAATGTCATAGAGACCTTTGATAGTATGTAGAAAGAGGTGGTTTGAAGCAACGGGATCTTTGATCTCTGTCACAGAGTTCCAATTTGTACCTTCTACTAAGTGTTGAAAAATCACAATCTTATCCGCAGATATTATCCTGCATTTAATTGTATTCTGAATAGTTTGGTTATGTCTGGACAAGTATGGCGTGAAGAAAATAAAGAAAGGCAAGTGGTCGCTTAAGTCTGCTATCAGTACACCTGCGTTGCATTCACGTGGCTGATAGTTTGTAAAACATAAGTCGACTAGCGTTTCAGATACGTCTCTAATTCTTGTTGGCATGTTAATTACATTTTGATATTCAAAAGAGCAGAAAATATCAACGAGGTTTTGCCTGTTTGATATTGTTGCCAATAAGTTGATATTAAAGTCACGACAGAAAATCGCAGGAAATCCAGATTGACAACAATATTCTAGAACACTTTCAAGATAATTAAAAAACACAGTAACAGAACCAGAAGGGGGTCTGTACATGAGGACAATAATTGTACCCATGCATTTGATCATTAGACATTCATAGTCAAGATCAATATGGGAATATTCCAAAGTATTTTTATATTGGAGGGAGTTTTTAATATAAATCGCCAGAGCACGTCCCCTTCTGTTCTCTCGCGTTATTTGAATACATTTGTATCCAGCGAAATGTACATCAGGGTTATCGCCAGAAAACCAGATTTCATTTAAACAATGACGCGGCGATTGTGAATTAAGCTAAAACACAAGCTTGTGGACAAAGTGTGCTCTTGGAACTAAAGTGTGTTCTTGGAACCACTGAAAACAACTATTCTTTATTGCAGGCAGGGCGCTAAAGTAGTGCTTGCTCCCACTTCACACCACTGGGTCTTTCATCAGTCTAGCTGGGCCCGCGCCAGAGGCACGGCTGTGTGCAGTTTTTACGTGCATCAAGGCCGCGTTGGCGAGAACTGACGCGTAGAGTCAACCTATTTATTGTACAGTATAGAAAAAGACCGTGTGCTGCAATGTTTTTCCTTCATTTTAGTTCACTTCAGTTCTGTGAAATATTTAGTTGTGTCGTATCGAAATATACACACATAATAATGGGAGAGACGTGCGAAGCGGAAAAATCATTTCATTTTGATTTCTCCAAAATTTCTACTTGGCTAAGGGCTATTTCCTGAAAATGCTAATTAACGTGTCTCCTGTTGGGACCACACTGAGTGCCTTAGGAACATTTTAGAGAACGTCGCATTGCGCCTGCAGGAAACGTTTGGTAAATTATACTCTGTGCGATTCAGCTGGCGCCATGGGTACGCACGCACTTATTAAACACCGCAAAGGGGCTCTCCATGCTCAGAGCACGTACGGTATGATGAACTTTATTCGCTAAAGCGCGTCGTCCTGTGTCCATCTTTTTTTTGTGTGCCGTATTATCGCGCCCCTCTGTTTATCATGAACTTTATTCGGGTCCTGAAGATCAACCCTTAGGTTGACGCAGGCGGCTCCCACGTCGGGGCAGTAAGGTTTAACTTTACCGCCGTATCGTGGGCCTTCTGGACGGCCCGTACTTGATCTGAAAGAGCTCCACTGTGAAGGACACTTTCGCACCAGTCTCTTTCCTTGTTATAGTCTGTGGAAGCCACAGGACACTGCCAAAGCATGTGATCCAGAATAATGATGCCATTACACTTCGTGCAATTGATTTGTAACCCTCTTTCTAGATATATCTTGCTAATAAAGTTTGGATTCGAGAAAGTGCCTGTCGGTAACAATCTCAGAGTCACTGATTGAGCTCTATTGAGCTTAAACGTGTGGCACTGGGAATTCTGTTCTGTTCATATATTAATGCTTCGTCACTTAATTATATGTAAGTATTCAGTCCCTATTTTCCTGCTGCATATTATCGGGATCCTGGTCCCGTAGTGCGCGGATAGTAAGTCCTCGTGCAGCTGCGTTAACCCCCTCATTTAATTTCTTCCTAGATGGATCGACAGTCTCCATATGTGCAGGAAACCATCTGATTTCGATCTCTTGGCTGTCCATCGTACCAATCATTTGGGCAGCACTTTTGGTTACAAAACCTTTGGTAAAGTGTCTAATAGCCATGTTAGAGTCACTGTAAGTTCGCGTCCACTTATTATTCCTTAAAGCCAGCGCTATTGCCACTTGTTCCGCGACTGTCGCATCTTTAGTGATCATTATAATAGCGTCCCGAGTGAGTCTATCTGAATGTACTACTAAAGCCGTAAAGACTTTCTTCCTCTTATCCATGCAGCATCTACAAAAGCCGAATGTTGGCGATTGTACAATAAACTAAGTGCGTTAATAGTGCCCTTTCCTGAACCGCGTACTCAGATTGCTTGTGAAAATACTGTAAAACCGTATGCTTCGCTAAGAAGAAATATTTTTCTCAGGATTTGCCTTCTGTCATAAGCAATAACCCAAAAATGTTTTGGGCAGCCATGGGCCCAGATAAATCTCTTGGAGAATTACACGAGGGAGACACACCCGCTCCTAAAGAAAAAAGGTCCAACAACATTCAACGAGTTCTTTTTTTCTGTGTTCGCCAATGAGGACCCTTCTAATGTGCCTCTTGCACCTCATCAAATCGTTATTTAATGTCACCAACCGAAGTCACTCAGAAGGGTGTTGCAAATGTAATTGAACGTCCTAAAATTTCCACTTTATGAGGAATTGATTGCATTATTTCGAAGATAATAAAAATACCTCTGCGATTTCCAGTCAAATACTACGTCCTGCTTTAGCCAATCATTAGCGTCTGTAGATTTCCCTAAAGACTGGAAGGCAGCTAAGGTTGTACCTATGTTAAAAAATGGCGATATACTGTTACCGGGAGACTATAGACCTATATCCCTAACCTATATATGCTGCAAACTATTTGAACATAGCCTTAGCAAACACAACTTTGAGTCTAATAACTATTTTTTCTAAGAAACATGGTTTCAGGAAGAAGTACTCTTGTGATGCACAGTTATCTGAATTCACAAAGGATCTTGATTTCAACATTTATATTAACAAACAAACGGACTGCGTTTTTTTTTTTGTTTTTTCAAGGCTTTCGACAGAATCGCCCATTGCGGTTTGTTTTCTAACTTGTGTGGGCTCCAATTAGATAGCTTAACTCTGTCATGCCTACAGAACTTTCTATTCTTTCACCAGCAGCTTACCGTAGTAAATGTTTTTTCCTCAGGGCGTCGCGACGTTACTTCTGCTGTACAACAGGGGAGTGTTCCGGGACCCTAGTTATTCTTGGTATACATGAATGACTTGCTCTCTGGTTTGTCTTCATCTGTACGCCTGTTCGCTCACAATTACATGATATATCGCACAATTAACTATTTTAGTGATCACGATTCTGTTCAAAAAGGCATTGACCTATTCCGCAGCTGGCGCAGCATCTGGTAGATGTCTGTGAACTCATCTAAGTGCAATGGGATCTTCAGCCGTAATTACCTCCAACTTCTCATACTCATTAAATACTGCGTAAGTTATCAGCGCCTCATCATATAAATACCTCGCTGTTCATCTTACATAGAACCTCTCGTGGTGTACCCATATAACAGCTATATGTTCTAAAGCATCTAAAACACTAGGCTACCTAAGTAGAAATTTGTTTACCTTGCCCTACAATGCACGCAAATGAGCTCACCATTGTCCGTACGCAACTAGAATATGCCTCGTCTCTGTGGTCGCCTCATCAAGAGTACCTAATTAGTGTGTTAGAAAGTGCTCAAAACGGGGCCGCCCTCTTTATTACTCTTATTGAAATTAAGACCGTTTTGCCAACCTGCCGCTTCAGCGAGCCGTACGCACGTCTACAAGCCTCCGCAATAGCCAGAGTTTCGTTCAGGTTTCTAGTGAACTCGAGGTTGGCTGGGTCATTGTTAAGATAAAACAACCGCGTATAGTTATCGTTATCGGAGCTTGCTATCAGCCACCCACATTTTCTGACAGCTTTGTGGCCGCACTAAATGATGTGACTAACATGATTACATCACGCTACCTCTCGCTGCACTTGTTCCTGCTCGGTGATTTTAGTATTCTTAATGTAACGTGGGATTGTGATCCGCCCAGTGTAAATCCTTCACCCATGCTTGCACAAGAGTTTCGAGATTACTGTGGCATTTTCTGTCTTTCACAACTCATCAAAGCACCCACCAGAGCAGCGTCTTCCGCTGCCAATGCCCTCGATTTGTTACTGAGAACTAATCCCGATTTCATTGATGATGTAAGTGTATGACAAGGCTGAAGTGATCATTAAATTGTAACGTACGAACTCAAAGTGTCACGGCCTAAATACAAAAATAAATATAAAACCATCCGCGACGTCAAACACGCCAATTTGATGCAATAAACAGTGAACTGTTCGATTTTGTTGATACGTCTCTGGGAAATTTCGACAGTCGTGCCGTTCAGAGCAACTGCGATTTACTTGTAAGCAAGCCTTGCTTGAAAAATATGTACCAATTCGCTTCATAACCTCAAGTTAATTGTACCATGATTTACTAATCATTACAGCCTGGATATTTAGGCACTAAAAAGCGCTTTGTTTGGCGCCGGAAATAGGCAGGCAAAACAACGTTTAGGCCTCCAATATTGTAAATATAGGAAGAATAAATTTTTACATCAATGCCAAAAATTTCAAAGGAAGACGTGCGCGACCTCTACTTACGACAGGAAAGCAAAAGAAAAATATTATTGTTCAAGATGGTGCACAGGCACCAACAGTTGAACGTAGCCGTGCAAGTGTCCTTTGTCCGTCAGGCTTTTCAGAACACGTTCTCTCCGCTTAGTCTGTAGCATGATGAGTGAAGTGTCCACTGTCGAATCAACACACGCTCCTTCGTGCCTTTCTTTTCGGCATGACTGAAAAAATGTAGATCAGGAGCATATATCCAGATAACTAACTGGCGGGGTCGAATCGCGTCGAAGGACTTTCTCCCCTGGCGGTGAACACATTGACAAAATGTCATTGTCGCCTCGAGGGCGAAGCAGTGAATGCGATAGCAAGAACTTGGAATCTCACAGGAAGACCTACAAGCACACAGAAACTTCATGCGCGCGGCTGAAGCGCAAAGAAGGACGCAAGAAAGAACACGCAGGTATACGCTGGACGAGCTCTAACTGTCACAGTTGTTATATCAAGTAGCCTCTACTTTGGCTCTTCTAGCTAGCGGCTCACCTTTCGCACACGCGGCCGCTGGAGCGAGCAAAGTGACCTTTCTGCGGTCTACAGCTCCAACGCAAACTTTGCGGTGAAGGCACAAACGTACAAAACTCCCCTTGAAGAGACAATCGCGTGAGCACGGTCGACCACACCCTGTATGTCAAAGTACAAGTCGGAGTTGCACACCCCAACTCCGGCGAAACACTGGAGAGTTTTAGACTTGGGGACCCCGGATATTTGCGAGCCCCCAGGGCGCATGCGCAGAACGCGAGCCACTCTCGGACTCTTGCGCTGGCTTTATCCCAAGACCCTGCAGCGCCTTCCGTTGGGCGGCAAACTAAACCGGAGAGCGCGCAACCTCACGAGAAGAATATAAAGACGGCACTTGGTAGCGGTACGTGAAGCCATGGCTCGCATTCAGTGGGCGTCGATTCTGGTCACTAAAATAAAAGACCATTCCGGTCTATTTGGTACATATTCGTGAGGCTAAAATTACAGTGCCGACACACTTCTTTGTCCTTCTTACTTCTTTTATTCTGTGTCCCTGCAGCCATCTGAGTATGATTTCATGTCTTTGCGTAATGCAGTATGATCCACGTCGCACCTTTTGGTTTAGAGCTATTGTTGTGTGCGGATTGCCTAGTGCTTATCTGTGCATTGGCGTATGAAAGTATGAAGCATACTGTAAAAAACATACCGTTATTAAATGCGAAGCATTTCTTAGCGAACCTCTGACACTTTGAGCGTTTCTATCTACGTATCTATCTATCTATCTAGCCGCCTACGTCTGGGTGCTCTCATGATCGCCTCCTTAACTTGGTGTAGACCAAAACTTGCATGGGAGGGTAAGAGGATTTGACGAATATGATTGCCGGGTCATGACATGAATGACATTAAAATCCTGTTGCGTACGTCATCAAACCCTTTCCACTAGACACGTGTGGCACATACCCGTTTACCACGGGCCGCGGCGTACGGGTATGCGCCACAGGTGATTGACAGTTTATATCTACCCAGGAACGGCAAGAACAGACATTGGTAACCTAAATGCTACAGCGTTAAAGAAAACCAACATCAGCAGCGTTGACTCAACGAATGGAAAGAATGCAAATTAGGATCCCAGCAGGAATCGAACCCAAGCATTCTGCATGGCAGTCAGGTATTCTACCACTGAGCCACGCCAGGTCTATAAACTGGTTTGGAAAAACAGCCTACGCAGGCGTAATATCGGTGCAACGTCAATTGTGGTTGTGGTGCTGGCTATCTAATTTTACAAGAAAGCAGTAAACACTACATGATATTCCTACGATGTGCCCTCCTACGATACAGGCGCCATATCAGATTAACGTCTGTAATTCCAGTGTTGGCACCGCTTTCATAGCAGTTTAATAAATATTACGTTTGTATTCCTATGATTCAGCAAGCTATGTTAAAGCATTGCTTGACCCCGGAGGAATACATTAACGAAAGTTACATATGTTAGTTACACATGACGAAGTTACAAAGTTACTTCAAGGTATATGTAAACTGGTAGCGTAACTTCCGTAGAAGCCCACGTGTCAAGCCGGTGGCTAGTTGTTGCAACAGTCGCCATCTATGTGAGGAGGGGACAAACAGAATTAAAAAAAAAGAAAAAGATGACGTCACGACCGGAAGCGGAAATGACGTCACGTTTTAACGCCATGGGCGCGAAATTATGAATTTTTTTGACAGGGCGCCGCTTCTTACTTTTTTTTTATAGCTGCATGTTCTTTTTCTTATCACTATGACGGCTCCATAATGGAAGCCTGCAAGATAACGGGAAGACGAAAAAGACAGATTTGATAAATAAGGTGCATTTTATTGGCGAAATATTGCAGTTGAACAGGATATTACCCCAAAATATATAACACAGAAATCAGAAGTAGCATAACAATTCAACGTGCACACTGTGATGGTGTAATGTGGGCCCAGGATCCGAAATAATTCAACCGGCAGTCAGGTGATTCTGTACACACAACACAGTCTTTAACACAACCGATAACTCTGACGATTCACACACAACACACTACAGCATTCCTTATTTACATCCTAAACGTCCTACGCGCCTCGCACACAAACTGTCCTACTCGCCGTTATGAACTGTTGCCGCTGCGGCGAGGTCGGTCGTCACCGGTACTCCTTGGGCAGTCAACAGTCACGCTGCCTTGACCGTGGCGAGGTGATAGTGATGGTGATGATGGCACTGCAGGCCGGTAGATCACCAGGCCACTGCAGCGCAGGTTAGCTGCCCGTCGCCAACATGAGCCGCGGCCACCTCGTGACACCACTCGGGCCCCAGGACTTCAGGCCAGAAAAAGACTAGGCTGCCGGTCTCCGTGTCAGCAACGGGCACAGAGCGGGAATCAGGCTCACCAGGTCCACATGGCTGCCAGACGCCTGGTTAAGCGATGTCGCGACCCGAACCGCCGACCAGCGGCTGCCGTTCCAACCGTGTCGCGCTCCAACTCCTCAAGCCACACGCCCCGCTCGCGCTTCCTTTTCGTCGTCTTCCCCTCCAAGGCATACAGCAGAGCAGAACTGTCGTTCCCTCTTCGCCCCGTCACGGGCCACACAATCCACATCATCACACACACAAACCTGGCACACGTGTTGCTCTTGCATCCGTAGACAGCGCAGCGTTTCTTCGCGTAGCGTGGCGGACTCATCGTCCCGAAGGGCGACAGCACGCCGGCCGTGCGCTGGCAAAACACAGTCACTGAAACGGTTCCCGATGGCTGCGATGGGCTATATTACCTTCTGCCAAGTACCACGACTAGAAAACAACGGTTATGCGAGGAAGTATCTACGGACGACAGGCACAAACCTACTGCGCAAAAACGAGCGACGCCATTTGCATCTCAAAATGCGCAAAACCGTTGGCCCATGTTACCAGACTGCCTGCATGTGCCCGCTGTTTCTGAAAATAAACGAAAAAAATTGGCCACTCAACCACATACCCAAGACTAAAGTTTGATTAAAGTAATCTACTAATTCAATTCGTGAAAATAAATTTAAAACTAATGAAAATAAACGCTTAATTAATTTTTTGTTTTCATTATTTGTCCCCCCCTCACCTAGTAGCGCTTTAATCGTCACGCGGGTGTTGATGTTTGTCGCAATAGGTTTCCGACCACTTTTCGTTCCGACTTTCGCGACCTATTTAGATTGACCTTGGTTACTTCGTCCACCAGAACGACGCAGTGTCCTCTTCATTTCTTACTAGGCTGGGCGATGGCCTCATGCTGACCGAGGATGATGCCAGATTGATTGACAGCCGCGTTGTAGACTAGGCTACGTAGGCCACATACGCCCAGGTAGTCTACCAATACGACAAACACCATCCACTGATGTTGGTCTGCGTAGCACTATCCAGGCCTACCAGCCTCGACGGCCTATACCTCCGCAACGCGAAGGGTGGCTTCAGGTTCCGGCATGTCGCCGGCTCTGTCGACAGACAATTTGTCGACGAAATGACCGAGGCATCCACGAATTCCAACAGCTCTACTATACCACATACTTCACTACACATGGACCCCTCGTCACCACGATCACGACCGGATCCTATAACAAGTCATGACCAGCCGCTGGTGCTCACTGATCACGGTGATGATGCCCTTGTTCAAGAACTGCCAAGAACTTCTTACATACATGCACACGGGTTCCTGAAACGTGCGTGCGTTCTCGGGACGCGTATAAGCACTACATATCGGCTTACCGCTTCTGGTGTTGGTAATACCCACGTTGCCATTGGCAGCGTTACCCAATTTATACAAATTTATACAAATCTTTAGCGTCATTTTGTAACGTGTCGCTCAGTAAAAAAAAGCTACGCCACAGTCACCTACCCACCGCATGCTTCGCATAACATCGACTCCCACTGTACGTGGGATCTGCCGAATTTTTTGTACGCCCAATATTGCGTAAAAAAGGCGGTGTCGCTATCGTAAACTTAAACTTCGGTATTCTCACCGTATACCACGCCGCGCACATGCGTATAGGCTTTTAGGAGAGAATAAAGCAAAGAGTAAAGAGCAGGGGCGGCGTCATGAACTCGCCTTTCGTTTCCCGCCGCTCATGCACGCGCGTGGACGCTGCAACGAATGCTTAGCGCATCGGCCCAGCTTGCGTTACGGTCCGCGCGAGAAACCGGGCATGCGCAGAGCGGCGCAGATACGGCAAGGAAGAACCGGCTCGGCGCCCGATGCGTCACCAGTCTCGCCATTTTTGAAGGCGTTGCAATCGGTGCTGATTTGGAAGCCGTTGGGCCACGATTTGTACACATGCTGCAGGCACGTCCATTCTTTTCTCAAAACTTAATCGCGCAGTGACGCATGCGAATGATATGTGTGCTCTGGAAGTATCAGAAAGCCATTTCGTTTGACCGACCAGATTTTGTGCACTTGCTGGCATGACTTTCTTGAATAGACGTCTTGCTTTATGTTCGCGCCGCGTGCACTGATGTATACTTCGCCTTGCATGGGTACACGCCGACTTGTTGCGCGATTATTTTTGTTGTATATGCCAATGCAAGACAGCATGAACGTGAACCTTCGAGAGTTACAGTTATAAGGGGGCGTTTGTCCAGAAGCGGTACCACTTGTACCGGCCACACACAGCACGCCGTCAATATTCGCTACATTCAACAGGTATGTAGTTATTTTCCACGGCGTGTTGCGTGCCAGCAGTGTAAGGAGTTTTGAAGTTCCCACATGTGCACACTTTTGGTGCATTGCAGTTTCGAGTTCACACTATTTCCATCATGAAAAGCAGCCTGAAACGGTACTAGTTGCGCAAGCATATTTTTCTTCGCTGAAATACTGTAATATATGTTGCTTTATGCTGCATAGTTATGTTTAATATCTTTTACTGTATCAGCGCCTTGAGGAGGATTGAGTTTCCACGTGTGCGCGCTTTTGCCGGGCTACGGTTTCGAGTTCTGAAGTGTCTTGGTTTCAGTTGACTCTCCGAGGCTGCATCGAAAGAGACGTCAAAAGGTATCTTTCACGTAGTACATATTCTGTTAACTGTGGCATTAGCGACGTTTTTTTACATGTATTGCAGGTTACTTGTACGCTTTTTAATGTTACAGCTCGAACGGTGACTTTTCCGAACTGCATGCCCGTCATGCAGAACGAAGTCATGCAGAGCAAGTCAGATGGTTGCAACTGTAAGCTGTGACTTCAATATTTCATTGGGTTTGTATTTAACCTATATTATCAAAATACATTTGTATTTTAGCACTGGGTGGTTGTATAGTTGGAAAATGTGCACCTCCTCTGTTAGCACACTAAGCAGGGGAATATACTTTGCGGTTCTGCAAAGCTCCAAAATGCGACGAAAATTCTTGAAATAAAAATTGATCATACTTGAGGCCACTTACCATCATTTGGTTACAGTTGCATCAGCATATCATACAGGAGCTGTGTCAGTACGCACAATTCATTAACACTAGTTTCATTTTTTCTGGCATTTAGTTGCACAATGCATGCTGAAAGGAAAATTAGGACTATTTGAACTATTAAGAATACCATTTCATTGTCAGTGCTCTTAGCCCTAGGATGTGACCTGTGGAACGCAGAGCAGTACCTTGTTGATCGCCACGTGTTGGGAGTGGCTGGAGAACTTCACTACAGTATTCTGCATGTGATTCACAAGTTATTTTCCCTTTCATGCCTGTTATGCTGAAAGATAGTAGTCAACTCCGGAACTTGGTTCAAAGATGTGTATTTAAATCATTCTGGAAAGCATTTCCTCCTCTTTTTTGTAGGAAAAATATTGGGGAACGCTTAAGGTTTGCTGTTAAGAGTTCAACGCGATAGCGATATCCTGCCACTAAGGCGCACTTCGAACACTGCGAGTGTTTAACAGAATGCGCGCACTAAGGTGTCTGCCTTATGTAATGGGTAGCATGCTCTAAACCAGGAGCAATTATGTAGTAGAAATTTTTCGAAGTTGCGATGCACCCACTACGTAGTTTTAAGGGAATACGGCAGTAATGTGCGTGCCTTTTGTAATGACTAGCTGTCTTTAATCCACCAAGTCGTTATGACATTGACATGGTGTGACGCCCGGTGGCAATGTACGCTTGTACCAAGCAATATTACTGCGATATTACATGTACTGTGACATCTGTATACAGGACGCGCATTTCTAGGAAGCATGAAAGGTACTTTTGGTGCAGCTCCGAGCAGAAGCGTGGCTGTGTGGTAGAACGCCTGCTTTCCACGCAGACGGCCTGGGTTCGATTCTCACTCGGACCCAACATTTTTATTAATAATTTTATTTCCAGCTTTTTCAATTTTTCGGTCACGGACAGATGGTGATTTTTCGCTCACAACCAACGTCGCCGACACCGACGGCGACGCCGACAGCGGAATTTCTGCGATACGAGCTCTTTATCACGCTATCGCGTTAAAAAAAAGCTGCTAACATGAGCACTGTTTTTTAAGTTGGTGTGAAGGGATCTGCAATGGTGATGCCTTGTCCTTGCTGTGGCGTCTGCAAGCATCCTACAGATTTTCTTTTCAAAACACCAAACACTCCCAATAGTAGCCGGCTGTACCTATAGTCCTGGCCCTTCAAAACACCTCTAAGGATACATGGTTATTGTAAGCGAAAATCACCTGTGTCTCTTACTGACCATGAGGACGTTTGCCTGAAAGCAAAATAGGTGTTTACTGTGAGAATTCTTCAAAGAAGCTTTCCTTCTATTTGATTCGAACTCTCCGATTTGATTCAAACTCAATACGTCTATGAGGGGAAGGTTCCCCTTACTTGGGTTAGAAATAAGTGGCGGTAAATGCCTGGCCACTGTCTGTGATCCACGCCCAAAATGATTGCAGTGCACCTGTGAGATGGCCGGTAATAGTGACGCTTCCACTACATGTTTTTCTTTTCTAGCATACAAAAACTCCTTTTTTAGTAACAAAACAACCTCAGGGCGCATTAATTTGCCATTGAACGCCAACTTTTTGCCCTGAGTGCCTTTTTTGAAGCTCCTAGTTATAATCAGTCTTCCATAGTTAAAGAACCGAACTTCTGTACTTTCTCATTCATGTTCGATGCTTATTCTCAGAGTGGGTTGCAAAAATTCAGGTCTTTACAATAGTTGCATATTCCACATACCCAGTGGTGCATCAATGTATAAATATGTACTACATGCCCTGAAAGCTATCTCATAGGCTGTTGCAGTGAAGAGACTTCTTTTTTACATATTAGTGATTATGCCTTCATTGAGGGGTGTCTGAGGTTTAACGTCCCAATGTCACGTCCCACATCCTGTAGCATTTATGGTTAAGTCATTTTCATCCCCAAATTCAAGTTGGCATATGGGGCCAGTGAGCGTGCGTGCAACTAGTCAGCGACGTGGCAAGAGTATAATGCCGTCGCGGATGACGAACAATTTCTTGGTTCAAAGGCAACTTTGGTCAAAGAGGGCCATGGCCCAGGATATGTTTCTCAACACAAGGTGACATAAAGACCGATTTCCCAAGTGCTTCCAGATACACCGCAGATATGCCTTGCAGCAGGCCAAGGGAGGCTTGTACCCGTTGCATCACTGGCGGACGCCCAGCCGCACTGGGGATCGCACGTCGTACCATCCGCATGTGAGGCAGATGCTTGAATCACTAAGCCACTGCTGCTCGATAAAATCAATACTAGTACAGTGAAACTTTGCTGCAGATTAGTGGTTAGCATTTATACTTGAGTGGGTGATTTCTAAGAAGGAACAATATCTGTGTAAACATTTATGGATAGCCTTGAGACACCAATTTTCAACATTACCAACATCCATAACTTCTTGAATGTATTTTGGAAATTATTACAAATCTCGGTACAAGCTCATGGGCAGCTTCATTACTGCAATATTTAACATTGTTTTTTTTTCCTGCTTGTGGTACAGGGCACTTTTTGATATTAAACCAGACCATGGAAGCAAGGCTAAGAAAAAAAGCAAGCGAAGAGATCCCAAAAGTGCTCAGTTTGACAAAAAAATCAGGGATTCTGAATGGAATGTTTAGCTGGGTAGCACAATTCCTGGCTGCATTTTCTTGAGGTAGAAGTATTCAATACAACGGACCACAGCAGTTGTCCATCCTACTACTACAGCAAGTGAACTTCATGTGTTAAAACTTCTGGCTCAAGCCTAGCTTTTAAGTGCAGAAAAATAAAGCCAAGAACCTAAAGACATTTATTGGGCAGCTTGGTTCGCTCTAGGCCCGAGACACTTCTGCTGGAGATGCCACTTGTGCATTTTCTAGGAGTTCTGTATGGGTGCACAATGTTTCATATACAACCTAGCGCAAAACTATTTTCTATTTTGCTATGAAGACGCCTCCAGTTAAAGAGAGCGAAATGTTAGCTTAGAGGAACATAGAAAACGTGATGGATAAACTGAGGAAGCCTGTGACATATTGTTCTCGGACATTCTCCTTATGGCTTTTATACAGCTATATTACTTATGGGCGCATTGATTAATTTGTTATCTGAATAACGTTCCCAGCTTCATTAGTTTTTTACCTTTTATTGTTAACTTTAATTACACACAGTCTTGTTAGCGTCAGTCTACCTACTTCCATTTCATTACACGCATCACAAGTTGACAGTAGCTGATGTGCAGTGACCTGAGAGCAGCTGCGTTAGCTGTTTAGAAGGCAAAATGTTTTGTGGACTTCATGCAACGCAAATAGGGGGTCATCGTTTTGCAACTAGACTGCAGGTGAGGCACATGTCAAATATGCATTCTGACTATGCACCACGCTACGTTGCCCTTGAAAAAGTGGTAAAATTCCAATTCGCGAAAGCGCCAGCGCGAAAGCGACTACCTATGCAATTGCATTCATTATGTGCTTACAGGAGGCATCACAGAAATGGAATTGGAGTTTTTTAAGGAAATATTTATAGTGATTTTTTCGCAATTTGAAATTTTGTGGTGATAATGTTTTATTATTTGAATCACGAGACAACTTCAGAGCATGATGGAAAAACAAAAAAAGTGAAGCACTAGGGTGGGCCTAACAAGGAGTTGGAAGAAAACCTCATATTCAACTTGTAAGGAACAGATGATCAGTTAACCATAACACGTGAAAGAATAGGACTGATAAATAAATACATTTGCTTTGGAAATGCAGTTACCATTAACTCAGGCAATAAAACTGGAATAATTAGGAAGCTACGAATGGCGTGAAATACACTTCGATGATACTAATAGTCGCGGCTTTCCAGTATATCTATGGACGAAAGCGTGCAAAAGCTATATTTTACCACTACTCACCTATATAGGACAGGATAATAGATGCGGTTGAGATTAAATGAAAGATTAACATGAAAGCGCCGGAAGAGAACCGAATAAACTATGAAATAAATGCTAGTATTGATATAGTCTCAAACCAAGAAATATATGTGAATTAGCAGTGCATAAAGTGCAAAAAATTGACAGGTCGTCACTTTGGATGAAGGTGTGGATTCGAAGCAATATCAAGTGTTGTAGTGGTGACAAAAAGGGCGTGGGAAGCTGGAATTATTAAAACTAGGGCACTGAGGCTTGTGCAGTTACTAGTTAACGGTTAATAGACGGAAAGTTCGAGATTCCTTATTTCAGAGCGGATATGTTTAGGCTGATGATAGAAGTAAAGCACAGACTGAGGTACTCAGACAACTGTCTCTTCATAACCGATTTCTTCCATATAAAGGTGTCGTGAGAAGATGAATGTCTGAAGTCACTCTACTCTTTCAATGATGTGTTCTGCTGTGGCCGCTCACTATATACCAACAGCGTGAGGGCTGTAATTTAAACCTCCATAGCATAAAAGCCACATGCTAGGTAGTGTTATGTAGCCTCTCCACGAACAGCAGATTATGGCATTGTCTTACAATCTCTTGTTGCTTTTTTGCAGACTTTTGAAGGCTTAAAAAGTACAAGGTAGATCAAACTGTTATATAGAGACAATGATAAAGATATTTCTTTTGCCTGAAATGGGCATAAGTCAAATGCAGAATGCAGGTGTGGAAACTTTAATAAATAGCAGTATTGCCCATTTCTATTGAACTGTCTTCCTGCGCAGCATATTTACACTTCACATTTTACAACAGTGTCCCAATCCAAGCATGCATTTTTTAGGCTTAGTCTGAGTGCCATAATTGTCTGCATAGTAGAAAAACAGCAGCGCTTCAACTGTGGAAATCAGGTCGAATGAATTTCACACCATGAAATAGCGTGGGCATTGAAGATCGAGAATATCTCTTGTGTACATTACAAATCACCAAAGTTAACAAAGCTGCATGACTTCCGTTCATGAAGTATAGGTACAGAGTTACCTATACGTAAAAGGGATGTTAGTCTTCACTTTGCACTCCAAATCTAGAAAACCAGCAAAATGTCGTTGTGCTCATTTCACAGGCCAAATCATATGTTACGGCCTAGAGTTTAGACAGTCGGAAAATGTTGGTATGCAAGTTTCACAGTGCACTCCGTGTTTTACAGCCTGCTACAACACGAGCAAACATTGCTGCTGAGGCTTTACACACCATTCTGCAACGATAAATTTACACACCACCATGTAGCGATGGATAACGATGAATATACCGTGTAACCACCGTATATTTTACGGCTTAAATGCTAGATAATACAGAATTGGTGCAACGTAGATTTTACAGGCTGTCGCTTATTAGGGGCGAAGCTCCTTAGGGTGTGGGTCGTTCCCTCCTCTGTAGTAATAGTATGTAGCCACTTCGCACGATCGGCAACGAGCGAGGTGGATCGGCAACGGGCGAACGCCGATTGGTAAAGTCCCCCCCCCCCCTCTCTCGCCTCGCGACGCCAACGCTCCGCGCTCGCTGCGTTGCACATGCGTGCTCATGTCCCCCCCCCCTCTCTCGCCTCGCGAGGACGCAGGCAGCGTCTGCTAGTGAGTTTCTTGATTGAAAAAAAATTAGCCGCGTATCTGCGTGCTTCGCTGCAAATGTCGTCGAAAGACGATAAAGGAGAGCTGCGTTAGAGTTTCTGTGTATGCTACCTTTGGGTAGCAGAGTTGCGCATAGGTCTGGCTAGCAACCATGGCTATGTCACGAAGACTCACTTCGTTTTTGCAGGCGACGTGCCTACCGGGTCACCGGTCGACATGTTTGGCGTGTCGAAGACCGGTGATTTACTTTAATGTGAATGACTAGTGTCAATCCAGTTCGCTGCAGCGGAGCCATGGAGAAATACAAAACTTGGCCCCAGCGTCAGCTTCTCCGCAACGCATGGTTGCTAGCGGCGTTTGGAAGACAGATGCGCAGCTCAGCTACGTAAGGGTAGCGTATGTAGTAACTCTACGCTCTACGTCGGGAAACGAACTTGTGCAGAGGGCACGGAGAGGAAAGTTCTTTCCTTCCTCCGTGGCAGAGGGTTTTCGTCGGCGCGTCGCGTGTTCAGCGCCTCCGCATTTTCAGCGCAGCTTAAGAAACTAGGGTTTTTAAAATTACGTATCTATGTATTTTCTATTAAAGGAACACGCCATCTAATACTTACCTAGTGATGTTGCGCCTCAGATATGCGTAATATTTACTTTTTGATCGACAACGTTCACAAGTATGAACAGCCGTGCCAGTTCAAGCTGGGTGGACGGTAAGCAAGTGGTTCAACTTTGGCCGGGAGGCTGAATCGAGTGACGTGCCGACAAACAGAAAAACAGACCAAAATTTCTTCGTTTAAGTATCCCAAGAAAGACTATCGTCTTTAAAAGACTATCGTCCTTAAAAACCGACTGCTCGCGCTGCACAACCGTTCACTGACTACCCCGTAATTATTGCCACGCCCGCTTCTTCTTTTATTTTGAGGCGTTCGAGTTTGACCAGCAAGGACGGTTATCAACGCTCGACGCTGGCCGCGAAGCAGTGTTCGAGTAGCTTCACGATTTTAGTAGATCGTTTTGTTAAGATTGCGTGCCGCACGCGAATGTTCCAGCATTGTCGAGAGATAACGGCGCCACCAGCGATATTGCTGGAAAGTTCCATAGCGCCTGTATAAAAGCCGCCGCGCTTGACCGCTTGTCAGTTGATCGAAGTTCGACACTCTGTTCGACGCTATCAGTGTATTGCTGTAGTTTGACCTTCAGTTTCCCGGCCACAAGTTCGGCCAAATAAACAGTTTCATCTTGGACGTGCTGACTGCTGTCTTCGTCGGCGTCACGACCTCGTGACATCTGGTGGAGGTGCTGCTTCATGATCCGGACGCCACCGCGGAGCGCTGACCCATGCCCAAGCCGCGAAGAAGAGGACTCTAAGGACAACCCGGATCCTCGAACCAGCCGCGGGACTACAACCAGAGTACGGGCTCCTTCCCGACAACGCCAGGCAGTCGAAGACCGTCACATCGACCGCAACGACGATGACCGATCCCGTGCAGCCTGCGCCGATCCTTCTCCGGCAGCCCAAGGAGCCGCCAACCTTCCGCGGATCATCACTCGAAGACCCGGAAAGCTGGATTGAAGCCTACGACCGAGTCGCCCTTTTCTATGCCTGGACCAGAGAAGACAAGCAACGGCATGTGTATTTCGCTTTGCAAGACGCCGCTCGGACCTCGTTCGATAACCAAGAGTGAAGCCTGACAACGTGGGACATTTTCGCGCCAGGTTTCTCGCCACATTCATGAGCGTCGTCCGCAAAGAGAGGGCTGAGGCTCTGCTTGAGACCCGGGTGCAGATGCCGAAAGAAAACGTGGCGCTCTTCACGGAAGAGATGACCAGGCTGTTTCGCCACGCAGACCCTACCATGCCCGAAGAAAACAAAGTTCGCCTTCTCATGCGAGGGGTTAAGCAGGAGCTCTTCCCTGGGCTCATGCGGAACCCACCCAAGACAGTCCAGGAATTTGTTTCCGAAGCCACAACCATCGAGAAGACGCTGGAAATGCGAACCCGGCAGTACAATCGCCGCTCATGCCATCGGCTCCGACGACTTGCGCGACACGATCCGAGCCATCGTGCGAGAGGAGCTGCGAAAGCTCGCACCTTTTGCAAAGCCCAAAGTGACGTCGATTGCGGACGTTGTACGCGAGGAAATCCAACAATCACTGGGTGTTCCTCAGCCGGCACCGCCGCAGCTGCAAGCAATGAGCTATGCTGCTGCAGCGCGCAAAGTACTTTTCGTCGATGGACCTCAAGACCGGTTACTGGCAAATAGAAGTCGACGAGAGAGACCGAGAAAAGACCGATCGACACCTGCAACTTTTCAACGGGTTATGGATATAGTACTGGCCGCCTTGAAGTGGCAGACGTGCCTCGTGTACTTGGACGACGTCGTTCTGTTTTCCTCAAACTTCGACGGACACCCTCGGCGCCTTGAAGTTGTACTTCAAGCAATCGAGACCTCCGGACTCACCTTGAAGCCTGAAAAGTGCCGCTTCGCGTACGAGGAGCTCTTGTTCTTGGGTCACGTGATCAGCAAGGATGGTGTTCGCCCGGACCCGCGGAAAACAGCTGCCATCGCTGACTTCCCGACGCCCACCGACAAGAAGGCCGTACGCCGTTTTCTCGGCTTGTGCGCCTATTACAGACGTTTCGTCAAGGAATTTTCACGGATCGCCGAGCCACTGACGCAACTCACAAAGGCCGACGTCGAATTCAGTTGGGAGACGTCGCAAGTTCAAGCATTTCAAGAATTGAAACGACGCCTGCAGACGCCTCACATACTTGCGCATTTCGACGAATACGCCGATACGGAAAACCACACCGACGCAAGCAGCGTAGGACTCGGCGCCGTCCTTGTGCAAAAGACCGACGGATTCGAAAGGGTCATCAGTTATGCTAGCCGGTCGCTATCAAAGGCAGAAATCAACTACTCCACAACAGAAAAGGAGTGCCTGGCCATCATCTGGGCTACATCGAAGTTTCGCCCCTACCTCTACGGCCGGCCCTTCAAAGTTGTCAGCGACCACCACGCCTTGTGTTGGCTAGCTCACTTGAAGGACCCTTCAGGTCGCCTCGCACGCTGGAGCCTACGACTTCAAGAATTTGACATAACCGTCGTTTACAAGTCCGGAAGCAAACACTCCGACGCTGACTGCCTGTCCCGCGCCCCCGTCGACCCACCGCCGCAGGACGACATGGAGGATACTGCTTCTTGGGAACCATAAGTGCCGAAGACTTCGCCGAACGACAGCGAGCGGACCCACAACTCCGGGGCCTTGTGGAATACCTCGAGGGCAGTACCACCGTTGTTCCCAAGGTATTCACGCGTAGACTGACGTCATTTTTCTTGCGCAACGGTGTTCTCCTTAAGAAGAACTTCTCGCCGCTTCGAGCCGATTCTCTTCTCGTAGTGCCCTCGACATTGCGACCAGAGGTCCTCCAGGCTCTGCATGACGACCCGACATCTAGACACCTGGGTGTTTCTCGCACGCTCGCAAGAATACAGGAAAAGTACTACTGGCCGCGCCTTGTCGCCGGCGTAACTCGTTACGTCAAGACCTGCCGGGACTGTCAGCGACGCAAGACACCGCCGACTAAGCCAGCCGGACTTCTGCAGCCTATCGAGCCACCTCGACGGCCGTTCCAGCAAATTGGGATGTACTTACTGGGGCCGTTCCCGACGTCCAATACAGGAAACAAATGGATTGTCGTAGCTACCGACTACCTCACCCGCTACGCCGAGACAAGGGCCCTACCCAGAGGCAGTGCCGCCGAGGTAGCGAAGTTCTTCGTTGAGAACATCCTCCTGCGTCATGGCGCCCCAGAGGTCCTCATCACCGACAGAGGTACGGCGTTTACTGCTGACCTAACTCAGGCAATACTGAGGTACAGCCAAACAAGCCACCACCGGACCACAGCGTACCACCCACAGACCAATGGCCTCACCGAGCGGCTAAAGAATACCATCACCGACATGCTGGCCATGTATGTCGACGTCGAACACAAGACGTGGGATGCCATCCTTCCGTATGTGACCTTCGCATACAACACGGCCATGCAAGAAACGACGCAAATGACGCCGTACAAGCTGGTCTACGGAAGGAGCCCGGCAACGACGCTCGACGCAATGCTACCAACCGCCGCCGACGAAGATGATCTCGACATTGCCGCCTATTTGCAACGCGCCGAAGAAGCTCACGCTGCTGGTTCTGCGCATCAAGAACAAGCAGAGGGTCGACAGCCGTCATTATAATCTTCGACGACGCCACATAGAGTACCAACCCGGTGACCGTTTGTGGGTCTGGACGCCGATACGCCGACGTGGGCTCAGTGAAAAACTTCTTCGGCGATACTTCGGCCCATACAAGGTGCTTCGACGTCACGGCGCTCTTGACTACGAGGTCGTCCCGGACGGCATTACGAACTCCCAGCGACGCCGCGCACTACCTGAAGTCGTCCATGTCGTGCGCCTTAAGCTGTTTTTTGCGCGTTAGCGAACCTGGGGACTGTACTTTTTCCTTTGTTATTGTAATTTATTTGTGTATGCACTTGTTTTTTTTTCTTTCCATGTTCTGTTGCAAGCATCGGCACGATGCTTTTTCAGAGGGGGGCAATGCCACGCCCGCTTCTTCTTTTATTTTGATGTGTTCGAGTGTGACCAGCAAGGACGGTTATCAACGCTCGACGCTGGCCGCGAAGCAGTGTTCGAGATGCTTCACGATTTTAGTGATTGTTTTGTTAAGATTGCGCGCCGCACGCGAGTGTTGCAGCTTTGTCGAGAGATAACGCGGCCACCAGCGATATTGCTGGAAAGTTCCATAGCGCCTGTATAAAAGCCGACGCGCTTGACCGCTTGTCAGTTGATCGACGGTCGACGCTCTGTTCGACGCTATCAGTGTATTGCTGTAGTTTGACCTTCAGTTTCCCGGCCACAATTCGGCCAAATAAACAGTTTCATCTTGGACGTGCTGATTGCTGTCTTCGTCGACGTCACGACCTCGTGACAATATAGGCACTGGATTTTGACCTCCAAGGTGGTGCCTGTGTGAGATTTTTCCTGTGCGTGATTAAACATAACAATTCACAGCGTACATATAAAATTAAAGTGAGCTGCAAGTCGCCATGACTCTCATCGACCATTTAGTTTAAACGCGCCCGATCTCACGTCGTTGATGATGTACTGGGCAGAATAAACGGAAGATTCACATATGGCGCGTGTCATTGGTGGAAGGCAATCGTTCAATTTATTGCGGCGACGTACGCTAGGGGGACCGTTGTAATAAAATCCGCTCGCTGTTGGCGCGCTTTCACTTTCGCTCGGAGTATTCACGGTTTACCGATGATTTCCGCCGGAGCTTCACCCCACTCATCATAATTCACTCCGTGGATATGCTGTGGATTTTTTTTTTCCTGGAAAAGTACTGTGGAGTGAAAAAACAGTGGCTAGCTTTTTTTCTACACGATAACATTATATAGACGGCATGCATGCCGTAATCTTGAAATACGGGTCACAATTCTTTTACTGTAAAAGTCTGGCAGCATCACCTGCCAGTGCTTTCACCGTAAAAACTGCGGTGAATTTTTTACAGTACATTTGTTAGTCAGCGCTTATGCCGCACGTTTCTTTTCTTCGTGGGTGTGTTCTGCGTTTGCGCTCTAATTCCAGCCTCAGGATTCTGGTCGCGGTGTAAGATATAGACCGTTGCATCGGGCGAGGAAGACAGGACTGGCAACCAGCGCTTGCCTCCTCTCTGGCTCGTGCGCGACGGCGCGGAGTGTGCGGGCTGGTTCTTGGATGAGTGGCGTTTTGAACACTTTTTGCGTGTCTTAAGTCTACCTGCGGATTTTATTCTCTTTTATTGCAGTGTCAGCCAGCGAAATGTCAACGGCGAACCACTGCGCCGTTTTTGGTTGTTCTAACAACTATAAAGAGGAAAATGCTGTCAGGATAAGTATGCGACGTGCATCACCAAACGCGGAGTGTTCGCGGTAGTGCACACTCTTCAAGGTACATCGTTTGTGTTACGTTACATGTTCTAAATCGGCAAGTGCCGCAATATATCCGGAATTCCCAGTGTTCCACGCAGTCAAATGTCAATCAGATATGACCAGATTTGCGCAAAAAACATAAGCAGTTAAATAGGCCCTGTCCGGTAATGTGCGAAACATGTAAGTACCACTCGAGTGTTGTTTTCGCTTCGTTGTTTTCGCTTCGTTTTATTATTATATTTTGATATGATGTGTTTGGTCTAACCATTAGCTTCGTAGCTGGGCCCAACGCGGTGATCGCTGCAGTTGATGTTTACCGGTATTAGCACAAACGAGACATCCCTCAATTCGCAGCGGGATAACCAGCATCATACATTTAATTTGTGCTCCGTACCAGCCTTGTACAACCCGAACATTTACTGAACGCTACATGAAAAGGATGTGGCGAGATCTTTGTCGTGAGGTTACAACTTCCGTAAGACGGCGGGGTCTATCGTATACGATGAGCCATGTGAAAGCCGAATAGTAAAAAAGATGGCTGATCCCTCCGTCATAGGAATCGATATAACACGAAAGTGAAACGTGTCGTCACAGAAGTGGTTGGTTATATTTTAGTGCATTGCTATATGAGAGCGTGTACAACGTCTATTGTACTTTGACAGATATAGCACGGCTTCATGTGGACGCAGCCGCGTTCCCGCCGAGTGGCACATCGCCGTACCGATGACTAACACCCATGATCATTATTTAACCTTGGGTAGGTGAAATCGTCAAGATATATCGGGACACCGCATACGGTGAATGCAGCGCGAAGATGGCGTAAACAAGCACTTAGTAAACACTGGTACTCGATATGCACTCCTTCAAAGCGTCGCGAAACGCGAAGAGAAACGCGACGAGCGTCGTGTCTTCCCTCTAGTCTGGCCGTCTAGTCTCACAAAGCGAGCGGGGAACGCCGTGCGACAGCTACGCGAGCGTCGGAGAGCTATTTTTTGACATGGATGGGTCCTATGAGCGAGGCTTGGGTTAATGTCGCCTCCTAGCGGTGTGTTAAAGCGTTCACGAAATTACACTTCTCCTATTAGAAACGTGCAAACTTGGACGGTCATAGCACCGGCGCTTTGAGCCAGCTAATTTCGGAGACAACAAAGTTTTTTTTTCTTTTTTTCTTCCTAGCCTGGTACATTAGCCTGGTGGCATACATGCTGCCACCCCGTTTTAAGGGGACGCTCATATCATCTATCCATCCATCCAAGATCACTATAAGAGGAAAGTGAGAAAGATAAAAGGCGCGTTCATGTAGCCTCCGTTATGTGTTTGGCGGTAGCTCAGTGGCCTAAACGCCCACCTGCCATCGTCGCGGACAGAGAGGTCGTGGGTTTGACTCCTGTCAACGAAACTTTTCGTTCATTTTCTTGACGTCTTTCCGTGACAGAAATACGTCATGAAAGTCTTTGTGGATCTCGGCATAAGACACTCTCGTGTTAAAAAAAAAGTTTTGTCACTTCGTGTGTAGAACAACTACCTCAGGAAGACAAATTTTTACGTGGTCAAGAACCATGTCCGACAAGTCGCGCAGTGATATCCAACAAAGTTAATTCTCTTCTAAGCGCGATACAAAAACTACGCTGTTACGCTTGTCTAGTGTTTCTTGAACTGCCAATTTTGTTGCTCAGCTTTGCGAACGACAGCAGGAATTTTGTAAAAACACTACACCTCTTAGATGAAGTTGCAAAAAATCACAGCATATCCACGGAGTGAATGATGATGAGTGGGCGAAGCTGCGGAGGTTCATCGGTAAACCGTGAATCTTCCGTGAATTCTGCCCAGTACATAATCACCGACGTGAGATTGGGCGCGTTGATACTAAAGGATCGATGAGAGTTATGACGACTTGCAGCGCACTTTAATTTTACATGTACGCTGTGAATTTTCATTGTTTATTCACGCACAGGAGAAATCGCACACACGCACTACCTTGGAGGTCAAATACCAGTGCCTATATATATGGGGTGGTCAGTGAACGGTTGTGCAGCGCGAGCGGTCGGTTTTTTCAATCAAGACGCTGCCTCGCGACGCTGCCTGCGTCGGCGCCGCTGCGCCGCGAGGCAAGGTAGGGGGGGGGCACCGTAGGAGAGGAGAAAGAGGGGGAAGTGTAGGAGAGGAGAGGGCTATACATATCACGTACTGTCGCAGCGCATTGTTTTAAGGGGGCCTTCATGTGTGCACGCCCCCTCCGTTTTTAAGACTGGTTACACACCACTACGACGGGGACGAACGGGTGCCGCTATAAGGAGCTTTGCCCCTAAAAAGAAAAGGAAAACGCGAATCGCCTCCGATGCCGATCAAACACACGAGCCCGGGCGCGCTTCGTGCCTCAACGGCAGGAGACACTCTCTAACCGTCTTCAGCTCATCACCGCCGAAATCCAATCAAATATCACGCCTCTCAAAGGAAAAAAGAAAATGTCGCCCGCATCTTCCCACGGGGGGAACTCGAGTAAATGCGTCGCAGAGTGGTGGGGGTATCGCGTGGATGTTGCGTAAATGGGTTTCGCAGAAGCGTCGCTCTGCCCGAGTGATGGATCCGCTGCTCGACGTTCACGAACGGTTGCTAATTCTCGAGCACGACGTTCAGGATCCACAGCCCGTCGTTGCCGTCTCGCAGCTGCTTCTCGCTCCCCGAGTGAAGGATCCGCAGCCCGTCGTTGCCGTCTCGCAGCAGCTTCTCGTGCACGAAGTTTTGGGTCCGCAGCTAGCTTCAAACGCTCGCGTTCAGCGTCGTATGCTCGTCTCTTCGTAGCCTTGTCTTCTGCGTTGTTTGCTGTTGT
This sequence comes from Rhipicephalus sanguineus, assembly GCF_013339695.2. Taxonomy (NCBI): domain Eukaryota; kingdom Metazoa; phylum Arthropoda; class Arachnida; order Ixodida; family Ixodidae; genus Rhipicephalus; species Rhipicephalus sanguineus. Next base: position 173,374,575 of record NC_051179.1, on the reverse strand, counting down.
TGACGCCGAAGACGGCGAGGGTGGGGTAACGTTGCCTTCAAAGAGTGGTGGGACGCTGATTGAAGGTGCTGTTGCTTCCATCGCATCTACGCGAGTCAAGCAAAGCGTCAAGTCAAGCGAAAGCCAAGTAAAGACGCCCTTGACTGAATTCCGAACGCGCGCTCCGCCGCTTATATACACACCGCCCGCGTTCGATCGAGAGGAGGGAGGGACGGAGAGGAGGGAGGGAGGGAGAGGCCTGCTGCCGGCACGCGACCTGCCGAGCATGCGAGGGAGGGAGAGGATAGGCGGAGCATGCGCAGTGGGACTGTGGACGGCGGCCGACGCCGCAGATGCGACTAAGAAATGCTCCGCATTTAAAAAGAAGCGCGGCGGAATGTGAACATCAGCATCGTTTTTATATATGTACCAACACGCCCCTGTAAACAGCTCTAACTTTGTCTATACTGTTGGTCACATAACGAGCGAGTAATAAGCGGTCACATAATAGTTGAGAAACAAGATAGGCAACTGTTCGCGAGCAACAAACAGATGCTGTCCGCGCCACGAAATCGAGACTGCGTGCTCACGCACAACCGCATGTACGAGCGGTAGTCGGTGGGACAGCAAAAACACACCGTGAATGAAAAAACAAACTAAAAGATTACAGTCCAAGAAAAAAATTCATTGCACCTGCTAACAGTGGCGGCACTTGCTTGCCTTTCTAGAACAGGTCGGAATTTATGTGGTTTTCTAACTGAGAGTGCCGGAAATATATATCAACCCCGTGCAACAGTTCGTGTCGCCGTATATTAAGATCATTGACCCTGTACGAATCCAACCATTTCGAGACGTCTCACAGATTCATTTCCTACGGAGACCGCATACCTTGATACAAAATTTAGTGCGCGAGAACAAAAAATTCGGCAGATCGCACGTACCGTGGGAATCGATGTTATGCGAAGCATACGCAGAATGGTGACTGAGGCGTTTTTTTTTTACATCGAGCGAAGCGTTACGGAATGACGCTCGAGAATTATGGAAGTGGTATATATACACGCATGTCATGAAGAGTCGCATATCTATTATATAACCACTTGTTTACAGTTGCGTAACGATGGCAATAGCAACGCGGGTACTACCAACACCAGACGCGGGAAGCTGGCATGTAGTGCTTATATTCATCAACACTGGATAGCGCGAATCCGAACAGGACAAAGGAGGAACACAGATGCACAGTACAGGTGTTACTCGTAACTAAGCTTCATTCAGGAAAGCTTCCATAGATATATACACAGCCGTGTGGCACGCGCAGGCGCACTGCACGTACGTTACTGTCGCAGTTGCAGTTGTTATCCTTATACTTGTCCCTTATGACGGAGAACGCACGCACGTTTCACGAACCCGTGTGTATGTGTAGAAGGGGTTCTTGACAGTTCTTGAAAAAGGTCATCATCACCGTGATCAGTGAGCACCCGCAGGTGGACCGGACTTGTTATCGGATCCGGTTCTTGATCGCGGCTGTGAGGAGTCTAGTGTAGTGAAGTGCCAGTTATGCCAGGAAGTGCCACGGACCACGTGGACGAGCGGACTGTAGCTGAGCGTTTCCCAAGGGTGTTATATGTCCTCATTTTCCTCACTTTCGTTGCGTCCGCCACGGTGGTGTAGCGGTTAAGGAGGTCGGCTGCTGACCCGAAGGCCGCGGATTCGATCCCGGCCGCGGAGGTCACATTTCGATGGAGGCAAAATGCTAGATGCGCGCGTTCTGCGCGATCTCAGTACACGTTAAAGAATACCTGATGGTCAGAATTTCCGGAACCCTTTGTTACGGCGTCTCTCATATCATATTGTTGTTTTCGGACATACAACCCCAACAGTTATTATTATCACTTCCATTGCGTGTCAATGTGTGTGTTTGCGGTTACGGTGTTGGTTGAGGCTCTGTATCACCTGTGGCACATACCCGCGTGACTAACTCTGGTTTACGGGTACGTGCCACACATGACTGAGAGACAGGATTTCATGACGTACGCGACAGGTATTTTGCGTTATTTATGTCATTACCAGTGAATCGTGTTCGTCATACACTGATCCGCTGCTATGCCAATTTTCGTATATTACAAGTTACGGAGACGACCAGGAGAGCGCCCAGGCGTAGGCGGCTAGATAGATAGATAGAGAGATACGTAGACAGAAACGGCCAATGTGCCTGAGGTTCGCTAAATAATACTTCGCATTTAAAAGAAACCGGCTACAAATGCAGCCGCACGTATATCATCCACACAAACGCGGAGCTACGCACATGCCAGTGGGTTGCCAGTTGCCCAGGACCATGGGCCACCAGTGGCGCTGCGCTACAACCCCAAAATGGAAAACAAGCGTGGGTCGCCAGCGATACGACGCAAACGCAACGCGGGCTACGTTGCAGCATCGCCTGCGTCTCGCATAATTTTAATTTCGTCGAACTGGCGTCCCATGCGCGTCACCCAACGCCGTGTGTGCTTGTATTCTGCCGTTAGTATCTTGGAGAACGAATGACCCATGGCGCAACAGTCGAAGGCAGCGCGCTGCGGAGCGAGGGGCTGCTGGTTGGAATTCTCGCACGCGCGCTACGAAATTTTTCTTCTCAATTTATCGCATTTATTTATATATACATCCATATAGGCCGCGTGCACATCACATTTAAACAGCGAAGCTGTTCATTGTCATGACCCAGAATTACCATCATCATGAACTGGCACGGCTCTCTCCGTCCCTTTCTTCATCTTGTGCTTCGCTCCCAGAACACGTGCGCCACTTTGTCCGGCGTATAGGAAGGGGACGTAAACAAAGCGAAGGAGATATGTGAGGGTAAGGAAGAGGGTGAAGAAAGAAACAGATATACATAAAGAAAGCCAACGAAAGAAAAAAATCTAGAAGAAAAATAATTCCTCAAGGCAGCGGGATTCGAACACGCATACCCATGATCTGAAGGCGTCTTAACCACTCGGCTATCCCGCTACATTTTAGGGGCGCAGCTCCTTAGGGTGTGGGTCGTTCCATCCTCTGTAGTAGTATGTAGCCAGCTTTAGTTTAATGAATTGCTCACTAGATGGCGTTTCTTGTGTATTTCTCAGAGCTCTAGTTTAATAAATTGCTCACTAGATGGCGTTTCATATATTCTGCCTTAAGAGGCAGAGAGATGGACCGTGAATTTATATTGGTTTGGTATAATAACATAGATTTAATCAATGTAGATAAGGTATTAGGCCAACATGAAACAAGGAAGTTTTTTTTTTTCTTCGAGCCTGGTGGCAGACATGTCACCGCCCCGTTTTAAAGGGGACGCTCATAGCATCCATCCATCCATCCAGAGTTGCTGTTTAAAGATGACAGATGGCGCTTGTATAATGCGAATGGCGCATGTCATTGGATGCCTGCAATCGTAAAAGGCGTTCGCCCTTGGCGCGCTTTCTCTTTCGCTCGGAGTCGCTGGGTGGGGGCAGACAAGGCGCTCGCTCTTGGCGTGCTTTCTCTTTCGGTCGGAGTCACCGTATGGAGGCAGACAAGGCGCTCGCTCTTGGCGCGCTTTCTCTTTCGCTCGTCGCCGGATGGAGGCAGAGAAGGCGCTCGCTCTTGGCGCGCTTTCTCTTTCGCTCGGGAGTGGACACTTTCCCTGCATTTCACCGATCACAAAGCGGTGATAACGAAGGGACCGCGTAAACCAACAGTACAATAAAAGTTTGATGTTTCACACTCTTTATATGATGTACTGGGCCAATTTCACGGAAGAGTTTCACGGTTTACCGACGATGTCCTTCGGAGCTTCGCCTCACTCATCTTCATTGACCCCGTGGATACGCGGTGATTTTTTTCCACGGGTCAGCGGAACGGAGTATACCACTGCATACAAGCATTTCACGAATCGTGAACATTGTTTTTTCATGCAATCTATCACGAGTGAGGAGGCGTTTATTGAGAACGCTCAGCGGCAGAACACTGGATGGGGTGAGGCTATGGAAGCAACAACAAAGTCGTCGTCGTCGTCTTCTCTTGCAGCTCCTCTTTCTCCTCGCGCACTTCTCCTCGCGCAGACGAAGCCCGCCGGGCGAGTCAGGTGTCATCTCGTTGTGTACAGGGCTTTAGCCGGGCGACGTGTGTAACTTGAGTTCTTGGAGAACGTCGGCCGCTGGGTGTGAGGCGCGCTATCGTAGTTTACCTCACTCAAGCGGTGGATGATGACAAAGGGGCCAGCATAGTGCGGCAAGAACTTGGTGCATAGACCGCGCTTCCGTACTGGGGTCCACAACCACACAAAATCGCCACGGACATAGCTCACAGGGAGGTGCTTACTGTCGTATCTGGCCTTTGACGTGGTCTGGGAAGCTAGCGTGCGGAGTCGCGCTAGTCGACGAGCTTCCTCAGCACGACAGAGAGTCTCAGCTACTGAGAGATTATCAGCGGTGGTCAAAGGAAGGGTAGTGTCCAAAGTATAACGAGGTGGGCGCGCGTATAGAAGGAAGAATAGGCTATAGCATGTCGTTTCATGTCTTGCTGTGTTGAACGCGTATGTTATAAACGGCAAAATCTCGTCCCAGTTCTTATGATTTGATGCCACGTACATTGAAATCATGTTCGTAAGCGTCCGGTTCGCACGCTCGGTAAGTCCGTTTGTTTGAGGATGGTAGGGAGTTGAATGTCGAAAAGTAGAAGCACACAAGCGTAGCAATTCCTTGACAACATCTGCAGTGAACTGGCGTCCACGGTCGCTGATTATCACTCGGGGCGGCCCGTGCCGGAGAATGACGGAATGTAACAAGAATAAAGAGACGGCAGCAGCAGTCGCAGAGGGGATGGCGGCCGCCTCGCAGTACCGAGTGAGGTAATCGATGCACACGACTATCCAGCGGTTACCGGTGGAGGATCGTGGGAAAGGACCTAGCAGATCAATTCCGACTTCCTCAAAAGGCGAGCACGCAGGCGGCACAGGCTGGAGTTGACCGGCGGGAGCTTTCGTGGAACGCTTGTGACGCTCACAGCTCGTGCAGCTGGCGACATACTGCTCGGTAGTTTGACGCATTCGCGGCCAATAAAAACACTCTTTAGCTCTATACAGAGTCCGCGCTGATCCCAAGTGGCCGGAAGCGGGGTCATCAAGCATTGCACGTAATATAGAAGAACGGAGGCTTTCCGGAACCACTAACAGTAGTAAAGGCCCAGTTGCAGTGTAATTCTTCTTATATAGCATTACATTGCGAACACAGAACTGACGCGCTACCTGAGAATCTTGAGCGGCAGAAAAGTATGGCTGCAACTTTGGATCCTTCAGCTGTTCAGCCTTGAACACGTCCGCGTCGGGAAAAGCAGGATCAAGGGAAGAGAGGTAACGATCGAAGTTTTGTGCCTCGCAGTCTGGATTGTAGAGGTAGTCTTGAAAGGCAGTCAGCATCGGCATGGCGCCGGCCGGTCTTGTAAGATACAGAAGTCGTACTCTAGCAATCTGAGGGCCCAGCGCGCAAGTCGACCAGATGGATCACGTAGACTTACAAGCCAGCAGAGGGAGTGGTGGTCTGTGAGGATCGTGAAATGCCGTCCGTACAAGTATGACCGAAATCTTTGAACTGCGAAAATTACGGCAAAGCATTCCTGTTCAGTCACAGTATAGTTCCGCTCCGGCTTGCTCAGCGAGCGGCTGGCATAAGCGATGACATGTTCTTTATCCCCAATGCGTTCAACGAGTACGGCACCGACGCCCACACCACTAGCGTCTGTGTGAACTTCCGTTGGGGCGGAGGGGTCAAAGTGCCGTATAATTGGTTGTGACGTCAAGAGATGCTTCAGCTGTCGAAAAGAGGGGTCACATTCATCTGTACAATGGAACGGTGCATCCTTTCGCTGGAGGCATGTCAGCGGATGAGCAACGTCAGCAAACCGGTTAATAAAACGACGAAAGTACGAGCACTGTCCTAGAAAACTACGCAGCTCGTTCACAGACTGTGGTGGCTGGAATTCTTTGACGGCCTTAGTCTTCTGCGGGTCAGGTCGGATACCTTCTTTATCTACAAGGTGTCCTAAAAGGAGTGCTTGCCGCTCACCAAAATGGCACTTCTTTGAATTGAGAACAAGCCCAGCGTTCGTAATACAAGCCAGCACAACATCGAGACGCTGATTGTGTTCGCTAAACATTCGACCAAAAATCATAACGTCGTCGAGGTAGCACATACAGATCTCCCAATTGGGGCTACGCAGGATGGTATCCATAAACCGCTCGAATGTTGCGGGGGCGTTACACAGACCGAATGGCATAACATTGAACTCATAGAGCCCATCCGGAGTCACAAAAGCTGTCTTTTCTTTGTCCATCGGAATAATCGGTATCTGCCAGTAACCTGACCGCAAGTCGACGGAGGAAAAGTACGAGGCTGAGTCAAGGCAGTCAATAGCATCATCAATGCGAGGGAGGGGATAGACGTCTTTTTTAGTGACTGCATTGAGACGTCGATAGTCCACACAAAACCTCCAGGTGCCGTTTTTCTTTTTTACAAGTACTACTGGGGCAGCCCAAGGACTGCACGACTCCTGAATTACCCCCTTTTCCAACATTTCGCGAACTTGCTCATCCATTATCTTACGTTCTTTTATCACACAACTGATAATGCTGGCACGGTGGTATCCTCAAAGACAGCAAAAGTACTTTCGTGGCCGGGGTTACTGTCCTCCAAAAGTTCAGAAGGAAGGTTGTCGGTTACTCACAACTCCCCAGTTCGACAATTAACTGTAGCTCCGCACTGCTTCAAAAAATCAATACCCAAGGTTACGTCGTGGGTGCACCGAGAAATGATCACGACTTCGGTGGTGAAAAGTCTACCACCCAAGGATACGTCCACAGTACACATTCCAACAGGGGACAATGATTCGCCGCCCAGTCCAAAAAACATTCCTTCTTGATTCCACCGAAACATGACTTTGCGGCGTAGCGCCCCCTCAAATACGAGACTGATTGCCGAGACAGTCGCACCTGTGTCCACCAAAGCCATAGTAGGTACTCCATCGACACACACATGCACCTTGTTCCTTAACATAAAAACGGGAGGAGGTATATCTGTTGAACGGAATTTTCCAGCAACCTCACCCCCATCGGCCGCGCTGGTTAGTTTTCCGGCGGTGGCGACGGTACGCGCCGCCATGGCGATGGAGAACGGCGCCGTCGAGGTCCTGATGGTGGCGTCAAGCTCCGGTCGGAGGCTGGTGAGGTGTTCCTGAAGCTCCTTTGGGCGAAATTATCCCTCGATGTCGTGTGGGCCGGCCATCGACTACCGGTGTGCCCGTCGTTGCGCCGACTACCAGCCGATGGTCGTTCGTATCGAGATGACTGCCGGCGCTCATAGAACCGCGCGATGTGGCCAGGCACACCACAGTTATAGCACACCGGGGAAGGCTGTCGCTGCACACGCGTCTCGTCCAAGTAATCAGGCATATCTGGATATGGGGAATACGCAACACCTTCGGGCTCCGTGACGTAACCAGTAGGCGGTCGACGATAGCGGCGGGGAAAATGAGGACGCGGTTGGTAGTCGGACCTCAGAGAACGTGGCGCCATGGCACGTGGCACTTCCGTGTGATAACGGACATCGGTAGCGTTCACAGACTGCCATGCTGGAACAGGGCCTGGCATGGAGGGATCTTGCGCTGAGCAGGCACTCGCGAAACGTGGCGGGGACGAAGTTAATTCTTCACGCCGAAGAAGTTCTTCCCGAACAATTTGGCGTATCGTTGAGGCAAGGTCCGACGACGAGCTCACGTCAACAGTTGCTACTGTCGCCACGTTAGACAAACGGCCAAACTTGGTAGTTATTCGGCGCATCTTCAACGTTTCGAAGGTCCGGCAATGCCGTATGACATCGGACACAGAGCTCAAGTTATCTTTGCCGATGAGGAAGTTGTACACGTCCTCAGCGATACCTTTCAAGAGATGCCCAACCTTGTCTTCCTCTGACATAAATGGGTTCACCATCTTGCACAGCTTCAAGATCTCCTCAATGTATGCGGTGCAAGTCTCACCAGAAAGTTGAGCCCTCTGGGCGAGTGTGAACTCAGTACGCTTTTTCTTTGCGGTGGCGTCACTGAAGCAGCTTTTCAGTTCTTCAACAAAAATACTCCACGTTGTTAAGGCGTCCTCGTGATTCTCGTACCAGACGAGCGCGGTGTCGGTGAACGAGAACACCACATTTGTGAGTCGATCATTTGCGTCCCATTTGTTGTTCTCACTCACCCGCTCGTAATGGGTCAGCCATTGGTCGACGTCTTCCCCAGCTTTTCCTCCGTAGGGCTGTGGCTGTCTGTAAGGCTGCGAAGGACAAGCAGGCGTTGATGTCACAGCATCAGCGTCAGTAGACATGTCAAGCTGCACTGGCGGAAGACCCGCAAGGCGACGACTGCGACGAAGACTTGGTGGAACAGCTTCCGTGGTTGGACGTACCCAGCGCCTCCACCACGATGTTACGAGTCAGGAGGCGGTTATTGAGAAAGCTCAGCGGCAGAGCACTGGATGGGGTGAGGCTATGGAAGCAACAACAAAGTCCTCGTCGTCGTCTTCTCTTGCAGCTCCTCTTTCTCGCTCCAGAGGCGCCGTTACACTACGCATCTAGGTGCTGGTTTAGCAGCGTTTACTGCCTTGCATATCCCAGACAGTCTTGGGGGGCACGGAAAAAAAACACATGGAAACCTGCGCGATTACCCACCTTTTTCAGGTTGTGGACAATCATGTGGCACTACTGTATGACGAACACATCCGTCGTCTCTTTCAATGGGGATTTCGCCCAAGAATTCCTCGCTGTTGTTGACAAAGGAGCCGTAGGAATTCCCATTATTGCATCCCATAATACATCCCAATAATGAAACGGCCAGGCGAGCACAAAGTCGTATGCAGATAGATAGATAGATAGATTATCTATCTATATATATATATATATATATATATATATATATATATAGATAGATAGATAGATAGATAGATAGATAGATAGATAGATAGATAGATAGATAGATAGATAGATAGATAGATAGATAGATAGATAGATAGATAGATAGATAGATAGATAGATAGATAGATAGATGGGGTCAGTGGCACCACCCGGAGCAGAATGACTGACTTCGCGCTATTTTTCGTACAGATGCAGCTGGGGTTATGCGGCGACAGCGGTGTTTGCCTTTCTATTGCGGCAAAGGCGACGGCTTCAACGGAACCGATCGAGCTACCACGCACCTCGACTGCGCAGGGCGCATCTCCGGTACTCATCCCGCTGTGTTCAAGGCATGGAGGAAGGAAAACTCAGGAGAGGCCCTATCGTATCCCAATGCATTGCGAAAAGTGTGGCGGAAGTGACGTCAGATTTATGGGGCAAACAAACCGGTATGGGGCAAACAAAACAGCAGACGCCCCGCGGCGTGCTCTCCGCGGTGGTTCGCTTCTGCTACTTCTGCTCAGATTTGTAGTCCCGGCGTAAACTTAGCGCGCATTGTGCGGTTTGCACGTAGTAAAACGTTGCAAGCAGACGTTTACCAGGCTGTTCGTGCGTGGCAGGCCCGAGCGAGCGTTTTTGTGCAACAGTACAGAAAGTACCGGTACGTGCCGTAATCAAAAACATTCAGCCCCTGCATCATTGTATTCGAACTCACCTAGCAGTGACTTACGCGTTCTACTGGGCGTTAGATCTCTCTTTTCCGTTCTCGTAGCCCGATTGCCCGATTAGCGGTTGCGGCGCAACGCCAACCTATAGTTGACGTAACTTCACGTCGAAAAGAGGGTACCGCTGAATTGTATAGGCGATCGTACACGTAAAGTTTGTAATTCCAGTGCGCACACAACACAAGCAGCGCACACCGAACAATACATACATCACGTAGTCCGATAATAACAACAAAAGTTTATTGCCCTTTCGTTGAGCGACACAGCCTCTAAAACGTACGATGCCTTCAGCGCATGTTATGTACGGCGCGTCAGACGCCAAAAACAAAAGTTCACATGAGTTCTGAGTTGACAGAATGAGTAACAAGCAACAGAGCGCACATCCGAGAGCTTCGCACGCAAATACCATGCCTTAGTGATCAGCAATGAAGCGAACGTATACGTACGCATGAAAAGTGACACCAGGTACTGTCCGCGTGCACGCGATTTGCACCGGGCATACGCAACAGCTGGGCATTGCGTAGCTTTCCTAAAGAACACACACAAAGAGCAGCCATGCGTGAATCGACTACACCGCTCGCACGGCGAAAAACAAACAAACACAAACAAAAAGGCTGCAAAGTTTCGCGATGCGCGCATGCGCTTGCAAACATCGAGACGGAAGTCGCGAAATGTTTCGCTGCGCCTTCGCTAAGAGGCAATGCGGGTGTTTGCGATGTGGAGGCTTCACGAATGTGACGTCAGGGCCTCTCCTTAGTTTTTCCTTCCTCCATGGTTCAAGGCACGTGGATTCTCGGCCGTCTGGGTTACGTCTGCATCAACCATTCGGCTTACCAGCGACACCTGGGTCATCGGCGGATCAGCTTAAAAGGAGGCCCAGCAGTGACGCGCAGCTTAATGGGTTCGGTGGCACCGCCCGCAGCAGAATGATTTACTTCGTGATATTCTTCGTACAGGTTGGTAACAAATGGTGTTCTTGTACTTGCATTAAGAGTAACAATGTTTGTCTGGTAATACTGCCGAACCCACTCTGCGTACTGCTTTCTGGTTTGCAATCATTGCGAGTTATTGTCATGCTATTGCACCTGATTGGTGATGTTGAGCTAAGCCCCGGCCCCGATAAAACAGACGAAATATTGCGCGCTGTAAAAGACATTAGAACTTCGCATTCAGCCCTAGATTCTGGTTTGATGAACGTACAGCTTTCACAAATTGAAGTTACTCTGTCGTCACTTAAGTAATATCACGAGAAAGTTTATAAGTGTGAAGCGAGTGTGCACGCTATGCGAGCGAAGTTACTCAAATGACGATAAAAATCGATGAACTGCAAAACAGAAGCCGACGTAATAACATCGTCATATATGGTGTGAAAGAACCCGATAAAGAAAATCTTGCAGCACTTGAAGCACTTGTAACAAAAGATATACTGCGTGACATTCTAGGAGTTCAGGTAAAAACAGTGGAACGTGTGCATCGAATTGGTCTCAAGAAGGTAGGCAGACAGCGGCCGATCATACTACGCTTTTATGATTTTGCAGAAAAAATGACAGTTCCTCACAATTGTTCGAAATTGATACGAAGCAAAATTTCTATTTCTCAAGACTTTTCTGCACGAATCCGTGACATGCATAGAAAACAATGGAAAGCCTCAGTAGACAATCGGAGTAACGGCGATAAAGTCACGCTTCTTTAGAACAAAATGAATGTCAATGATAACTTGTAGGCTTGGAATAATGATGAAAACAAAATTGTACCATTAGGCCGCTCGAAAGTTCAAGTGACAGCGAACGCTAGCACTTCTAGAGACTGACCATTACAATGTACAACGCCACTGAAGTTACTGTGCTTCAATGCGAGGAGCATTGTCAACAAACTTGATAAGTTTGAGCAACTACTGTTATTGTACAGCCCAGATGTGATTGTCATCATAGAGACGTGGTTAAACTCTGATATCCACAATTCTGAAGTGGTCCCTCCCTCATACGTACTTCCTCGCACAGACCGAGATGGTCGTGGTGGGGGTGTTGCCATCGCGGTTAAGCGTCATCTGTCTCCTACCGTGATAAATGGTGTCGCTCATCATGAGAGCGCATGGTGTACAATAACGGTCAGTGATGCCACTTTACTCATAGGTGGTGTGTACAGACGCCCGGCTGCTCCGGACAGCTTTCTTGTAGAACTGTGCGACTTTCTGCACAGCCGCCTCACCCAAAGGACCAAACAAATCTTAGCTGGGGACTTAAACGTGGGCGAAATCGAGTGGGACAACTTGCTATCTGGCAGTAAAAAGTCAAAAGTTGTGATCTACTATTCGATACCATGCATAGTTTCTCATTAGTTCAATACGTGCGTCAGCCAACATGAGTCCAGGGACAATCATGCTCAGTATTAGACCTTGTTTTAGTTTCCGCAGAATTAACACCCGAAGTTAGCGTCGAGCAGGGTATATCCAATTGTAAGATGATTTTATTGACATTTGATGGCATCGGTACGGCTGCTAGGCGCCCTAATACTGACACTAGAATCGTGCTTAAAGATTACATGAAGGCAAACGATGAAAGTATTATTGATTATCAAGAAATGATGCAGGCGACAGCACATTAACTGCCAATGACCTATGGTTATAAATAAAAAATGTGATTAAACATTGCAAAAATTCATTCATTCCTAACAAGGTAAAAAAAATAAAGCGAAAAACGCTTGGATTACCAGAACCATTAAACATTTGAAAACGAAGGTGCAAAGAATGCGTGAGAAAAAGCAAAATCCCACCTTGGATAGTCAGCTTTCGCAAGAGCTGAAAGAAAGGTTAAGACACGCGAGGTAGAACGTTTTGCTAGCACGTTGACTGAATTCATGACAAATCAGCCTCGGAAATTTCGGCGGTACATGTCAAAACCAGAAGACTACCAGCTAATTGTAAATTGACGGTGTAATTGTTGATGACGCGTGTTCTATCGCCAATTTATTTAACACATATTTTCAGTCTGTTTTCTCCCGTGGTTACGTCCTCAATATGCCTTTGCCAGAGCATGAATCGTTGATGCGGGGTATCTTCATAACAGAGTCCGGCACCCTGAACTTACTACTAAGTATAGGCGTTAAAAATCGTCTGGGCCCGATAATTTATCCAACACTTTTCTCAAGCGATACGCGGGTCAACTTTCCCCTCTCTTGCGCAAAGTTTTTAATGCCTCACTTGAACGGCAGTACTTCCCGCTGACTGGTTGTGTGCAAAGGTAGTACCAATTCACAAAGGTGGCAAACAAGCACATTCTAGACACATACAGGCCAATATCCCTGACCAGCACATGTTGCGAGTTAATAGAGCACATAATTTTAAGGCGGTAATGACATACCTGGAGGAAAATAACTTATTATATTCTATGCAACATGGCTTCAGGCAAGGACTCTCAACTACCACTCAACTTGCAGAAATAATACAAGACTTTGTCGTTACAATCCATTTAGGGCTGAAAGCTGACGCGATTTTTATAGATTTTTTAAGGCTTTTGACCGCGTCCCACACAATTTATTAATTTACAAACTCAAATCCCTGGGAATTAGTTCCAAAGTTGTCTCATGGATTGAAGCCTACCTATGTTACCGTTCCCAGTTCGTTTATATAAATTATGCAAAATCAGACCATCTTGCCGTTTTTTCAGGGGTCCCACAAGGATCAGTTTTGGGGCCGACTCTATTTTTAGTGCATATAAATGATGTCTACTCATGTATGGAACCCGGGGTAAAAATAAGGCTCTTGGCAGATGACTGCGTCATTTACACACCTGCTAAGACAGTTGATGATCAGATAATACATAATGAGTGTTTAGAAAATATCAGCACTTGGTGCGAAAAATGGGGCATGCATATTAACACAAAGAAAGCCATGTGCATGACCGTCACTCGTAAAAAAGAACCTTTAAACTTCACATACGCAGTAATGAACGATCGCGTGGAACGAGTTGACTCGGTTAAGTACCTAGGTATTACGATAACAAAATCACTCAAGTGGGACCTACATAAAGGTCATGTTTGCGCTAAAGCGTTTAAACAACTTGCACTTTTAAGGAGAAAACTAGCTACGGCTTCCCCCTCGGTGAAATCAACCGCTTATAAAACTCTTATCAGGCCTATATTGGAATACGGCAGCATAGTATGGAATCCGTACCAAAAATATTTATGCCTCGCGTTAGAAAAGATTCAGAACCGGCCCATCAGGTTTAGATACACAAAATATTCCAGACATGACAGCGTAACCGCATTTCGCATTGAATCGGGTATACCTACGCTCGCTTGTCGGAGGAAGATAGCTTGTTTGAAATTTCTTTATCCAATATATCACGACCTCACAAAGTTAAGTCTTACTACTTGGGGCCGCCCGGACGTCGTTCTAGTAGAACCAGCCATGTCAAATGTATTAGGCTAATTATTTGCCGTTGTAACACACTAAAATGCTGTTTTTTCCCCTCAACAGCAGAGCATGGAATTCACTTCCAACTGATTTTGTTTGTTCGCAATCTGCGGCTGCATTTGTATCTGACTCGAGTTGCACCTTGAGTCATTATCGCAACCATGAGTAAGATGTGTAGTATGCGATCAAACCTTCCGCACACAGTACCTACGCGTTTTCTGTCCTTTTACTGTAGCTGCAGCCCTTTTTTTATTGTATGCTCATTACCATTCCCATTCTGTTGAGTGTTTACGATGAGATGTTATTGAGTGTATAGGCGTGCGCGAGTGTGGCTCACTGCGTCGCTTATTTGTCGTTTTTGTATTAAGGGGCTTTTCATTAGGTGCTCTGTGTGGATGCTGACTTTCTTTTTTTTTTTTTTGACACAGCGTGTCTACTGTATTTAGTTGTTCCCTGTGTCGGTCCTGATATCACGCGTCTTCTTTGAAATGGATGCTTTGGGAGTACTATATTGTATGCCCACTCCTGTATGAGCCTTCAGCTTACAGTATTATTAAATAAAATTAGATAGATAGATAGATAGATAGATAGATAGATAGATAGATAGATAGATAGATAGATAGATAGATAGATAGATAGATAGATAGATAGACAGACAGACAGACAGACAGACAGACAGACAGACAGATAGATAGATAGATAGATAGATAGATAGATAGATAGATAGATAGATAGATAGATAGATAGATAGATAGATAGATAGATAGATAGATAGATAGATAGATAGATAGATAGATGGACGGACGGACGGACGGACGGACGGACGGACGGACGGACGGACGGACGGACGGACAGACAGACAGACAGACAGACAGACAGACCAGACAGACAGACAGACAGACAGACGACAGACAGACAGACAGACAGAAGACAGACGGACGGACGGACGGACAGACGGACGGACGGACGGACGGACGGACGGACGGACGGACGGACGGACAGACGGACAGACGGACAGACGGACAGACGGACAGACAGACAGACAGACAGACAGACAGACAGACAGACAGACAGACAGACAGACAGACAGACAGATAGATAGATAGATAGATAGATAGATAGATAGATAGATAGATAGATAGATAGATAGATAGATAGATAGATAGATAGAAATGCTCAAGGTGCCTGAGGTTCGCTGAGAAATGCTTAGCACCTGACATTCTGGCGCGTCATCAAACCAAGAGATGATAACACTATAAGACTCATAAATGACGCAGCAAACGTTATACCCACCGAGCAGTGCGCATCTGCCCTTAACGATGTTCTGGTTTCAATTGTTCATAATTGATAATTGTTATACCGCCTATCAGAAGCGTCGTAATCTCTCATCAATGCATCCTATACTAATATATCATCGTGGCGTAGAGTGCCTAGTCAAGAACTGAAGCTTTCTTCTCGCCCTGGCTGCGACACAATTAGCCCAAAGTTTCTGAAAAACATGAGTGTCTACAGGTCTATCGTACTAACCAAAATATTTCCACAATCACTTGACACGGGTTCTATCCCGGCCGAATGGAAGATAGGGAAGGTGATTCCGCTTCATAAATTAGGTAACACGCACTCTCCGTTTAATTACCGAACGCGTTTACTCATGTGCACCAGCATTCCATGTAAACTTCTCGAGCATATATTATTTTCTAATTTTGCCAACTACCTTGTAGCTAACTCCTTTGTTACGCACTCTCAGCATGGCTTTCGCAAATATTATTCATGCGAAATACAACTAATACCATTTACACACCATTTGCATGCCATTTTTTATCGTTTTATTTTGTAGGCTGCATATTACTGGACTTAGTCAAAACTATTTGACAAACATTCTCATAATCTACTAATGTACAAATTACGCCAGCTTAACATGGATCGCCAACTTCTTTGTTTGCTTTAATCCTTCTTGTCCAGTCGCTCGCAGTGCGTTTCTGCTAAAAATTTCGACTTGCCCTCCAGTCAGGTTTGCTGGGGCGTTCCACGAGGCTCTGTTGCGGGGCTGCTTTTATTTCTAATTTATACTAAGCTTACCTGCTTGTGTTTCATCTAATGTTCATCTTTTTCCTGACGACTGCGCAATGTTTAGATAAATAAAATGTAACAATGATGCAGCCACTGTTCAATCTGACCTTAACGCTATCAGTGCGAGGTGAACATATGGGATATGGAACTAAACATAACGACATGCAAAGCAATGCGTACTAACAGGCGTACTGACACTCCATTAACCTATAATATTGCTAACAACCCTCTAGATTGTGTTTCAACTGACAAATATCTTGGTGTCCACATTCCCTCTGACCTTACCTGGAACACGCACGTTGCACACCTACAAGAAAAAGTAACAGATCACTGGGCTATCTCCGACGAAATTTTTCCCGACCACCGCAATCCCTCAAACTAATTCTCTACAAAATACTTATTCGGCCTAAACTAGAATACGCATTCTCAGTTTGGCATCCCAGTCAGCACAAATAATTTGTTTTAGTAGAAAAATTTCAAAACAACTCCACACGATTAATTTACCGAACTATAACAGGGCCGCTAGCATCAGTTTAATGATGACTAAGCTAGAATTAATATATTTAGTCTCCCGTCGTAAAAACTCGCGCCTGTTTCTTTTTCATAGTATATATAATGACCTTCTTTTACTACACGAACTCATTCCGGCACCACATTACATATCATATCGCATTGATCACCAATACAAAATGGGTAGTCCATCTTGTAGATTCTCCTCTTTCCTTCACTGGTTTGTACCACACACGAGTGATGTGTGGAATCTCCTTCCTGTTAGTGTTGTCACCATCATGGATACTAACCAATGTAGAGAAACTGTACGCAATATATATCTCTAGGGTTTTTTTTCTTTTTTTTAACTGAGCACCATCATTATGACTTATATCAAGTGCCTGCCGTCATTGATAAACCGAATTTTGCACTTTAGTTAATAATTATCATATCATGCACTCTGTTTTATTTTTGTGCCGCTAGCATTTGTATATCTACTTGTTTTTGTCGGAATTTATTTATGAATAATTATGAATTTCTTGTTATTTAACTATCCGCTAAAACTGTGTAATTTATTGTGGCCTGTCCCTAGTGCAAAACCCAGCACCACTGGGTACCAGCGTCCAGTACCATGCCTGAATATGTGCCCGGTATCGCGCTGGGCACTGGGGCGCTGGAGGGGCGTTGTATGGGGATGTGATGGGTACCCAAGGGCAAAGCGGCTATACAGCGTTAAATCGGTGAAGCCTACCTGCCATACATTAATAGATTAGTATATGAAATGATATAGAAACCATAATTTCTATAAAAAGAGCCGCATGAGAAAAGAAAAAGGCCTGCGCCACGAGTTTACCACGTTCTGGTCCCCAACCGAGCACTGCGCCTCGCCGTAAAGGCAGTAGTCGAGGCACAAGCACACTGTTCCGTTTCATATATTGATGTCGCCTACTTAAGAAAGACGCGATCTTCCTTTCCAAATCAAGCTTGCTTTTTTATTAGACA
The DNA here is from genome assembly GCF_013339695.2 of Rhipicephalus sanguineus. NCBI lineage: Eukaryota > Metazoa > Arthropoda > Arachnida > Ixodida > Ixodidae > Rhipicephalus > Rhipicephalus sanguineus. The sequence continues at coordinate 173,356,954 of NC_051179.1, read as the reverse complement.
AAAACAAACAGCTGCCGGCAACGAATGACGTGCCGTTAATGGCCCAATCGCTAAGTTTCTTTAAGAATTCCCGTCTTCGAGAAATATCAAATGGATCGAAAAGCAGGGTACAGTTTGCCGGCTGTTACTGCCGTTGTGTAGCCTTAGCTACACTTGCCTAGCCGGAGCCGATTTCGCGTGCATCCTCATGAGCCCTGCTGCGCATGCGCGTAGGATCAGTGATGTCACACAGCTGGCTCACCGCTCTCCGCCACCACGCTCTCTCCGCCACCGCGGTCTCACGCGGTCTGGTCTGCGCGTTCGGGAGGAGTGGCGTCGTAGCCAGGGCAGACACACTGGCGCCGGCGCGCGCGCAGACTCTGCCACCGCCGCGCGCGACTCGCCGCTGCTGCTCGGTGCATTGGAGAGGGTGACGTCGTAGTCATGGCAGACACACTGGCGCCGGCGCGCGCGCAGCTATTCGCCTTCGTTGTGCAGTCGCGGTCTGACACTGCGCTGGAGCCGCTTGATAGCGCCTCTGACTGGCGTTTGCAGGTGGGTAACGCCATGAAGAAGGAGATTGCAAGTGATGCTCAATGGCGCAGAAGAGCCGATATGCTTATCCCATCGGATCCCGAAGTAGTTGCTTGGCAATTAGCGGTTCAGCGTACGAAGAATGAACAGAAGAAGTCTAATAATCCTAGACAATCTGGAAAGTTAAGAATAATCAGCTGAATCTTTGCAAACGCTACGTATATCTTGGCATAGCCGAGCTAAGCCACTGCAATTTTTTTAATGCCCGTTTCTTACTCTTGCTACTGGCCAACATGTACAGAAGCTTTATGTGATAAAGCTTCTGCACATGGAAAGATTCTGCACATGAAGGTCGTTCGATAAGTACGCGCATACTACATGATTTCATATTTAGTTTTCTTGCGCAAGCAACGATATGCAAGTACTGCGGGCGTGCCTGTACTGACTTGCAGTCCTATCGATACATACACCTATAAAGCCGCTCGGCAAAAACAAATACGATGCCCTGACTAAACAACAAAAAATTGGACCATCTCCCCGAAGGGAACCCTGATGGGATGCGAAGCAGCGGCGTTGCGCACGGGTGGTGTCACGGGTTGAACGGCGTGAACGCGGGTGCTGCTGTGAGCGCTGGAAGATGCGTTTGAAGCGAAACACGGTGTAGCGTTTACTGGTGTAAAGGTTTCTTTGAAACGCAGACACGGGAGTTGAGCGGGCGTTGGAGCCGGCAGCTGCGGGCGCTCCGGCGGGTGAGGGAGAGAGTGACGTACACGCGCACCTGTGAGGGAAGAGTGCGAAAGGAGCGTGACGTCAACGCCCAGCTGCGGCGTGACCTACTTGGCACCGCTCTAACACCTGCGCTGAGAGAAGCGCGTTGCCTTGCGTTTGTGCGGACGGAGGGACAGCGTTACACAGGATAGTCAAAGAGCTGCTTCGCATCTAAAATATGCCAGTGTGTTAGTTCACTAAGGCGTACCAGTTTACAAGTATGTGTTGTGACGTATTAGTCAGAGAAGTACCGGCGAGTGCGGCGGGCGGCTCTCGGGGAGCCTGCGTGTGTTGCTGCAAACGTGTTGCATTGATGGTCATCGCTCCTTATTTGGACCCCGTACACAATGAAAAACGGTTCATCTGGGTTTATTGATGTCCCAACTGTACCGTGCAGTCATTTTACACGTCGGAATTGCGTGTACTTAAACCAAGAACCGCCCGTGGCATGTAGACGGGGCTCGGCCGCTACGTTAGGCCTAACGCTCGCTGGGAGTAGCACTGGCTAGGTCCGATCTCGGCGCACGTGAGCTGCGATGGTTTAAGTCTCTGCATTTTAGCTTCGGAACCTTTCTAACTTCTACCTAAAGTGAAGCTGAAGTAATAGCAAGTGCACTTGCCGAAATGCGTTTTCGGTGTAGCGATATCGAACGACGGCTGTTTTTCTGACCTCATTTGGGAGGGCTCGCGAAACCAGAGTTATTTACTTCTCGCCAACTGTGCGGCGTTTCAACGATTTGCCGTGTCTGTTCAGACCGACGCCTCCAAACTTATAAACACTGCAATTTGGAATCATTACAGCAACACATTACGGATGCAAAACTGATATATGTGCGCGCCGTGCACAAAATGTGTATTCATTGCTGCTACGTGCTCCGCACGAATTAACGACGTTTATTGGCACTGCATTAAGAAAAAAATGCGTGGTAGAAAGCAAAATGATCAGCGTTGACTGCTTTGGGTTATTAACATGTTTTGCTCCGCATTCAATGGGGAAACATTAAGAATGACAGTGACTTAAAATATCACATACATATCGTCAAAATGGTGCACCTCTCATCCTCTTTCTCTGACAAGGTAGAAATTGTGACGGATGTTTGAGATCCGTTAGGAGAGCAGCTATAGGTACTATCGAATCAGACATTCGATATTCAATGATACCTAAACATTCCTTCGCGCACAATGCTGAATGCAGCGCGCGGCAATTGCAGAAATATTACAGGCTCCAGTACGCACCAGCGCACTCCTGTGAAAATTGCAGCGTCTCCAGTGCTTCTCAGTGAGTTCCAATGTCACAGCGGCGAAGTCAGTGCCCGTATTAGTACAACCCAGCTATTTCCCAATGCGTTCACTGCAATCCCAGTGAAATCGAGCCTGTACCAGTGTTCCCAGTGCGATCCAGTGCCAAAAAAACGTACTGGTATTGCGCTGGGGTACCGTAATGGAGCTGGTTTTTGCAATAGTGGTTTCTGAGCAATGACCCATTTTCTGTATTTTCCCTCACTGCCCAGTGTAATGCCATTGGCTCTGAGGTTATTCTATATAAATAAATAAATAAATAAATAAATAAATAAATATAATGATAACATCCATTCTCGGTCGCGCCAGTGCCCAAAGCTATGCACCATGATTTTCACTCTTCGCGACATAATGCAAGATTGAAACGATTCCTAAAGCAGTTCGGGTCAGCTTCCGACCCGCATTGCTGGTCGTCGACAAAAAACATAAGCCTGCTGACGAGCGCCTCCGTGCACACTACATCGGCCACAGAGAGAGGCAGAGGCAACGACCATAGCGTTAGCCTTTAGGTTTCAGGAATGTAGGAGAGAGCCGTCAATTACTCTATCGGACTCCCAAGAGGTCGGTCGCTCTATAGACGATTTTCCGCAGCGGCGCACGGGCGCTGCCATGTTTGATCATGTGATCGTAACTGGCCTTCATCCAGCCATTTGCCCCAGCCAACGCATTGGGCCAGTGAAGCGGCCGTGGCCGTACCACACAAGTTGGTTGCAGCAGGGTGTAAGCAAGTCACATGCTTGCGCAGCAAAACATAGTTCCACATGTAATCGCCTCAAAGTTGAAAACGTTGAGACATTTGCGTTTGTTTGGTACGTACCACGCCACAACGATAAGCGATATGTTTAATCTACTTCGTATTTGTGGTGTATGCCTTTAATTGTTGTATTAACAACCGCCAGTAGCTGGGGTTACAAGTCAACATGGCAGCACCCATGCAGACGCGGCAGCCCGCTTCGATCCGAAGTCGCGCTTGCCACTCGCACACTTTCCTCACAGCAATAAATAAATGGCAAAATCGACCATCGCTTTGTGTCAGCTCATGCTCGAGAAAAAGCGTCAGGTATGCCTTGTCTTTATTATTGCGATCACCTGTGTTTATTTAGCCATGCCTGTTAAGCCTTGTCTCCGACAATATAAGAATGAATCTTGAAAACGCTGCAAAATCCTGACGAGTACATTGCTCTCGAAGCTTCAGGACGCGAATATAAAGCAAATAAATGCGTAGGTTTTGAACTTACGGGCGAACAGCGCAGGACGACGACGTGATAAATTCGAGGCGGAAGGAAACTGCAGCCACAGGTGCCGCCATGTTTACTTTTCTAGCGCTGCCGTCTGCTCGCTTTTACTCGCGTGCGTGCAGACACTGTGGGAACACCGAGGAGACGACGCGACGCGGATGAAGACATATTGAGCAGCGCTGCCAGAGGCCACGGCAGGGGGATGGCCATAGAGACGGCCACGGTAGGGCGACGGCCACGCTGCGGTGGCGCCATCTAGTTTTGATTGAACAAACCAGCTGCGGAAAATCGTCTATATGACTTGACGGGAAAACAAGGCTGCCTCTCCGCCACGTCGCTGAGGCTACTTGGGCCCAAACCCACTCCCCACCATCGGTTGGTATGGTTCCCAGGATATGCAGGGCTCGAGGGTAACGAAATGGCGGACGCTCTAGCTCGCGCAGTTTGCAGCCGAGCGGAGAATCCCAATATTTGGTTGGCCGTACTTATTCTACCGACGTAGATTCCTGCTCACCAGCGCTTCACGCGGCAAAAATATGGGACGCCTCACGAATCCCTCAACTGCGAAGAGGCCGCTGACCATCGAAAAAGTCTGACGAACGTTTTCCCACATCTACTCAAATTACATGAAATACATGCGATGCTTTACCAGGCCGTGTGTTCGTGGTGCAATGGTACGACGACCCTCCACCATGTTATTCACGTCGTTTACGAGCCACCATGGTGCGCTTTTAAACCAAGCGAGTCAGCCAACTCTAACTCGTAATACGCAGCAGTGGGTGGCACAACTCGGGAGTGCAACTCGTACCCCTTGATTAAGTCTCGGAAGCAGGCGAGGCCTTTGGAGCCCTGGATGTAAGGCTCCAGCACAGAGACTCCAAGATCACCTTTTTCCCTTTCCCTTGAGTAAAATTCCACTCTCTCTCCCTCTCTTCGCATTCATGTTGGTAAACGCGCGCACATTCAGAAATGTGTGAAAGGAGAAATTACCGAAGTGATTAAGTAATTTTTCTAGAGGAAATCTTTGGTGGGCTAGTTAGTACATGTCTTGATATATACTGAGTATGTGGACGGCAAAGAAAGGAGGACACGAGAAGACGCATAAACAACATGGGCTGGCGCTGTCTAGTCGTTTATGTGTCTTCTCTTGTCCTCGCTCCTTTGTGCTGCACATACATAGCATATATCAAGACGACTAAGCAAGTATACTGATTATCTTACACCTCGTGCTAGTCGCTCCCAATAAAAACTTTCAAAGCGGGTCACCCGAAGAGCTAATAACTATTTCTAAAATGCACGACATGGCGCTAACAGTAATTACATCATAGGCGATTCCTACTAAATCACCGTTGGGGCGGAACTAAGCTGCCAGAAACCGCATAATTGGCTTCCTAGCCTATATTTACGCTCTGTAGCAGGTATGTAGTCTGTTCGCTCTTGTTTTAACGGCCCCAACGTTTAAATTTCCTGAAACCATCGTAATATTGCCGTTTGGCGGGCTCAAGTCTTCTTGCGTGATCAAACGCACAAAACAAGAGTATCGTAAATTTTAGAAGAGGAGACAGGAAACCGATGCAGTAATAATATCTGGGGTTTAACATCCCAAAACCACGATACGAATATGAGTGACGCCGCAGTGGGGGGCTCCGGAAATCCTGACCACCTGCGGTTATTTAACGTTAAATCGAAGTACATGGGCCTCAAGCATTTTCGCAGGAAACCGATGTAGACAAGTGACAAGCGTAAACGAAACCCTAAAGTTTTAAACTAGAAAAAAATGTGCATGAAAGGAAAAATTGACAATTCTCTTACGAGTTGTCATTGCCGCCGAGGACGGGACTTGATGCGAATGAATTATTTTTGCGACAGATCCTGCGACCGGACAGTTTTTTCCGCCTCTGCAAATCGCATGTGCGCTGGTATGGGTGCCCGTAAGCTTCTTTTCAGTAATTAAATAATGCGTTTCCCCCCCCCCCCCCATGGGAGCAGCGTTCTGCGTTGCGGTCATCCGGTTCTTTTTTGATGCTCTTGTAATGCTTGCGCCTAGTCCAGTTGAGGCACCGCTCTATTTGGCCAGTGCGTGATTTGCCGCAAGAATGTGGTGTGCAGCAGACATTCCTGCTGTTGCATGTTATGTCACTGATATTAGTGCTCCATTTTTTACCGCTTAGTCTCATCTGTAACCGTTTTTGTTAATGCACGTGTCCTAGAGGGTTTAGTGGCGCAGAAAATAAAACACTCACTCCTATGTTCTTCACATTACTGGGCAATCTGTGTATATAAGATACCCTAATGGCAAACCTAGTGGCGCTGTCCCAGTGCCATACATGATTATTGTAGCATTGTGGCGCTGGGCACTGGGACGCTGGACGCTGGAGCGCTGCACAATGGGACACCCATTACGGGCGCAAAGGGGGCTTTTCGATTGTTTTTAAAAATAGTGAACATGCCCAGTTCTTATTAGGGTTCAAACGCGAGCACTGCGACAGAACCCCCCATCCCTCCCCCCCCCCCCCCCAAAAAAAAAAAACGGGCGCGCAGGAGTCAAACCCACCACATCGACCCACCGTATATTCTGAGTCCGACACGTCACCGCTACCACATTTAGAAGACGAGAGTCGAATTCCTTTTTCTTCATGTTATAAATAATTCCGGTAGCCAGAATTTGCATTTTTTTTTCGTTTAGAAAAGCAAATATCAGTCTCTTCAAGCTCGCGACATTCTAACAGAAGGTAGTAAATTTTAGCAAGGTAGCTATTTGGGCGAGTATTCGTCTGTTGGCGCTGTTTTGTGATGAAGATAATTCATTTGTTTCTCATGTACTGCCTATATGATAAGAAGATCTGTGTGGAACGTTTTGCCGCAAATCATATTAGCGTAGTAGTAAGACTTCGATATGGGCGAGTTGGTTCATAGAAATGAGCAGGCACAGCGGAACTGAGACAATGGTGTGTGTTGCATGTTCTTTTCCATTGTTTCAGTTGCGCTATGCCTTCCCATTGATATTAGCGTAACCGCAGATGTGTTGCGGCAATAGCACTGATTCGCTTCGCGAATTAGCCATACCTATGTAGAAAAAAACTTGCATCTAAACTGCACACAAAACACGTTAATTTTCTTCACCCGTTTGGATATAGTTTCTGTCCTTGTTTACGTTCCGCGTATTATACAACCGCAGCATTTCAACCTAGCCGAACCGTCCACTAGGCTTAGAATTGTACACCGATCACTAGGCTTAGAATTGTACTCCGTGCGCCACGATCGCTGCGACGAACGTGGATATTAAATTACGAAGAATGCATAACCGCATAACCGTTCAAATGCTCTTTAGATCACAGCTGACTCAAGCGAGGTCATATTTGCATCATCAAATACACAAATCGGAAGCTAAAAAAATCACAGCATATCCACGGAGTGAATGATGATGAGTGGGCGAAGCTGCGGAGGTTCATCGGTAAACCGTGAATCTTCCGTGAATTCTGCCCAGTACATAATCACCGACGTGAGATCGGGCGCGTTTATACTAAAGGTTCGATGAGAGTTATGACGACTTGCAGCTCACTTTAATTTTACATGTACGCTGTGAATTTTCATTGTTTATTCACGCACAGGAGAAATCCCACATACGCACTACCTTGGAGGTCAAAATTCAGTGCCTATATATACGGGGTGGTCAGTGAACGGTTGTGCAGCGCGAGCGGTCGGTTTTTTCAATCAAGACGCTGCCTCGACGCTGCCTGCGTCGGCGCCGCTGCGCCGCGAGGCACGATAGGGGGGGGGGCGTGGGAGAGGAGAAAGAGGGAGAAGCGTAGGAGAGGAGAGAGCGATACATATCACGTACTGTCGCAGCGCATTGTCTTTAGGGAGCCTTCATGTGTGCACGCCCCCTCCGTTTTTAAGACTGGTTACACACTACTACGACGGGGACGAACGGGTGCCGGGTATAAGGAGCTTCGCCCCTAAACGCCCAGATTGAGCGTTACAGCGGCCACCTGCTGCCGGTGACGTGCGGCTTTCAGCGGCACGAGTCCATATGGAAGGACTGGCTGCTAGAGTCGGTTGATGTTGATTATGAGACTAATACTAATGTCGTATTGTTTTGCGAATGATAAGTTATTTCGATGCATTTATATGAACTACATTCAGGACACTCGATCACACGATTCAGTGAAAGCGTACGTGCGCTCGCTCAACAGACGATATTGCTTAGCGTGTATGTACGTCCGTTGCCTAACTAAAACAAAAGCTAGATATGAGTAGGACATAGAATAGCATTAGATTTTGGAAATATTCGGTAAACTTTTCCTTCGAAATCTTGCCATCAGAAATCAAATCTTATACGAAGTCCCCCCCGTCCGCCTAGTATTTTCCGAAGTGTCGCCAGTGTTCCCAATGCGCGGGCAGACACTGTACAAGCGTGGCCGATGCCTACCAGTGCACTGTAAGACACTGGGCCACACTGTACAGTATTGCCATTGTCTGTCAGCGCACTGGGCGGCACTGGCCACGCTGTACAGTCTGTCTCAGTGCTACCTAGCGAGCTGTAGTACACTGGGACACACTGTACAGCGTTTCCAGTGCCATCCAGCGCACTGAAAGGCACTGGGAGACACTGGAAACGCTATTTTTTGGGATATGACTGCTGGATCACTTTTCCTTCAATTTCAAAGGTGACTTTATCTGGACGTACAGCAACAACAGTTTGTTTTGGTTTGCTTGATTAGACAAGTAGCCAAGCCAATCTCTGTGATGCAAAGCCTGCGCATGACATTTTGGGCGTCTTGCTCTAGCGCATTTACCCAATATTTTGTTAAATATCTTCGGAATCAACTGACGGAAACGGGAACGAGGGTTTCTTGCTTCGTAGCTTATGCAACAAAGTGGTTGTTGGTGGAACCAAATGAAATAAAAAAGTGCAACATATTATTGACAGGAAGGAGCGACGCGGGTGAGCAGAAACACGAAGGCCTAGTACTGCAGTCTTGCGTTGTAGAAAGATTGGGTGCCTAAGGTTACAAGCTCGAATAAGCTGCAATCAGGTAGCGCGTTCGGCGGGTTAAAATATACTCATAATTGCCAGAGTAAAGGGAACACAGTAGAAGGAAAGAACACCGAGGCGCTGATCTCGCAACTGTGCGCACGTGATCATAAAGTTTTCAAATGTCTGGTATGCGCTAGAGCAGAGATACCGGGATCGCGGGGTAGAAGGGGAATGGCCATTGGCAAGAATAAATGGACATGAGCAAGGCATGTACACCGCAAACGCAAACAGCCTAATTGGGCGCTTTAAGGCACAATCCTCCTTAATACTACCTGCATTTGGACAGTACTCCCTGATGGTGTCATGAGGTGGGTGTAATAAGGTTCTGCGTCCTCATTTTTACTTGGTTAAACATTATGTGACAGAAAGGAGGTAAATTCACTATCTGACGCAATTCATCAAATGGAGTACAAGAACAATAAATTCCCATCTCACTTCCTCTGGCATGTTTTCTCTATTTTTACATAATGTCTTTAGTGCTGACGGGCATGTGTGCAGATGTGTGGGGGAAAGAAGTAAACGAGAAAAATAAATAAACTAAAAATTTAAAAGGAAAAGCCTACGAACCCTCGATGTAACCAATCGGAACCACGCGCACACTCAGTATACGCTTGTGTATAACGAACTGGCTAGAGGTGGCATGCTTCAGCGCACTAAATAAAACCCCATGCACAGATAACCCAAAGACAGACATATACGCGAATCTTCGTGCGACCCCCCGGAAAGGGTGCTGTATGCGTTCGATAGGAAGCGAGAGAGCGCCCTTTGACCTTGGCGGCTGCGCCCCACTATGGCCCGCCACCGCCAGCTGAAGAGCAAGGCAGACGAGGCGCTACCGAAGTGAAATGGGACAAAGCTTCGCGACGCATGCGCGAGCAAAGAAAAAAATATAAGAAAAAGAAATATACGCGGAGGGAGAGTTATTGAAGTTCCGAATTGCCCGTGGCGGCGCGATCCTACCGATCGTACCTTTGCCTTGTGAACGCCACTTCTCAAGTGCTCAGCTGTGTCGGCCGTGTGCGGGCATTTTGTGCCTGCAGCCCCACTGTGTTCTGGCCGCGCGATGTGAAACGCGTGGTTTGACGACAGTGCTACATACAGCACTGCGAGTGCGATAATCGCGTCGGCCCGTCGACTCAAGCGAGCATGCCGCTGTGTATTATCAAGTAGATGATGGTCACCCAGCGTGCTCGGCACCGTCAGGAACAAAAAAATCACAGCATATCCACGGGGTGAATGATGATGAGTTGGCGAAGCTGCGGAGGTTCATCGGTAAACCGTGAATCTTCCGTGAATTCTGCCCAGTACATTATCACCGACGTGAGATCGGGCGCGTTTATACTAAAGGTTCGATGACAGTTATGACGACTTGCAGCTCACATTAATTTTACATGTACGCTGTGAGTTTTCATTGTTTAGAAAACCATTGCTTTAGGAAACATCTGGCGTCTTTCGTTAAGCAGCTGGCGTCTTTTCGTTTTGCTTTAGAAACATCTGGCGTTCTTTCGTTTTGCTTTTAGAAAACATCTGACGTCTTTCGTTGGTTTATTTCATCAATGAACGGCGTTTTGAACAAAATTTTTATTGTTTAATCACGCACAGGAGAAATCTCACCAGGCACTACCTTGGAGGTAAACAATGGCTGCTAATGGGAATGAGAGACAGAAGAAGTGGGCTTTTAGCTAACACTTACACTTCTACTTCTACTAACGTTTCCTACTGGAACATGCCAATGGCTGCTAATGGGGAATGAGAGACAGAAGAATTCGGCTTTTAGTTAAAGCGCACGCTGCGAATTTTTTATTGTTCAACAACGCACAGGAAAAATCTCGCACCGGCAACACCTTGGAGGTCAAGATCTGGTACTAGCGTTACGACTGGTTACGCACTACGACTACGAGGGACGAACGGGTGCCGCTTTGAGGAGCTTCGCCCCTAAAATGGTAACACATATGTTCTCTTTTTAATACTCTCTTTGCGAGAGCTTATCGTTGCTCATGCACATGTAGATGTCCTTCTGCACATTCCGTCGCGTGAAAAGTGCAATGAAAAGCAAGAAAAGATAAAAGATCGGTATGTCAAGCTTGCGAAATGCCCGCGAGCGCACCACGAGCATGGCGTTCATTTAACCCATGCTGTACATGACACGCACATCATTGTTTCCGTGTTACCAGCTGTCATTTATGTGCGTCATACAGTCACGCCACGCTAAACCAATTTTTGTTAGAGAATCGGTTGCGAGCGCACCATGAGTCATGGTACATAAATCATGCCGTACATGACATGTATGTCGCTATTTTCATGTTACTATATGTCATTTATGTTCGTCGCACAATCACGTCACGGTATATCAGTTTAGGTATATGTCAAGCTAGCGAACCGGCCGCAACCGTGCCGTGAGCTTGGCGTGTAAATCATGCTCTACATGACATGCATGTTATTATTTTCATTTTACCAGCTGTCATTTATGTTGGTCGTACAGTCACGCTGCGCAATACCAATCTTGGTATATATCAAGCAGGCGAAACGGCCGCGAGCGCCCCGAGACCATGTTATCTAAATCACGCCATACACGACAAGCGTGTCATGATTTGTACGTTGGAAACTTATTTATGTGCGGCATACACTCTTGTGACGCCATACCTATTTTGGTAAATATCAAGGTAACGAAACGGCCGCAAGAGAACCAAGGGAGTCGCGTGTAAATCATGCTGTTCATGAAATGCATAACATGATTTTCAAGTTAGGACCTGTCATTTATGTTCTTCATAAAGTCATGTCATGCCACACAGATTTTGGCTGACTGATGACATCAGTGATGATGAGGTTTTGTCAGAATTACCACGCTTCCGCTTGTACCGAAATGACCGCGTGTCCACTCGCGGTGGCGGTGTACTGATCGCTATTCACGAGCAATTATCCTGCTCAGTGATAAATGCTAAGACGCAACTAGAAATGCTATGGGTACTTATTCAGGCACGTCCTCAGTCCATATTACTAGGCGTTTGTTACCGACCACCCCGCGCTACTTCCGAGTTTTGCAACCAACTTAATCAGGTCATGTGCCAGCTCACGTCTGCCCATCCAAACGCACACATACTTTTATTCGGCGATTTCAATTTCCCACAAATAGACTGGTGTACTAACAATTTGCATTCATCGACAGGTGTAGGCGAAGCCAATGCTTTCCTTGATATGTGCCTGAACTTCAACATGAGCCAACTTGTCACGGAACCAACACGTGTTTCGCAAGATACAGCCAATATCCTGGATCTGATACTAGCGAACAATCCCGAAAGCCTGTCACACATTCACTACTTACAGGAAATCAGCGACCATAAGACAATTCATGCTACTTTTTCTTTTCAAGCACTCAAACGAGAAACCAGCAAGAAAACTATTCATCTGTATGACAGAGGTGATTATGAGGCAATCAACGAAGGTCTCAGCGAATTCTTCCCCACATTTCAGGAAACATTGCATCAACATACAGTGGATATGAATTGGATACGCTTTAGCGGTAAGCTGACAGAGTTAACCGATAAATTTATACCCGAAGTTAGCTTCACAACCACTTGCCATAAACCATGGTTTACGAAAAATTTAAAACGCCTTGAAAATAAAAAGAAACGCCTATTCCGATCTGCCAAACGTACAGGACAACCAGATGCATGGGACAGGTATTGTGAGGCTGACCGCGGTTATCTCGTAGCCCTACGTCAAGCGAAGGACTCATTTTATAGTACACACTTACCGAAGCTATTGCAAACTAACCCCAGACAGTTTTGGAAAACGCTTAGGGCTGACACACCGCGTGGACCTGTACTAACCAATGATTCTGGAGAGGCGGTCACTGACGAGGATTGTGCGAATATGTTCAATACTACATTTGCTACTGTGTTTACTGAAGAACCAAACATACATTCCCGCATACCTTCGCTTCGCTTCAATCATATTCCTGAAATGCCAGCAATCAATTTTTGTGCGAACGGAATCATGGCCGTAATAGAAAAAATGAAACTGTCATCATCTGCTGGCATAGATGGAATTAACTCCAAAATCCTAAAAAACGTGAAAGAAAGCGCCTCACTTTTTCTTGCCTTAATATTTTCACAGTCACTTTCTTCAGGAGACATTCCATGTGGCTGGAAGATAGGGAAGGTCGTTCCGGTCTACAAGTCAGGTGATAAAAACTCTCCACTAAACTACCGCCCAATCTCACTAACAAGCGTCCCCTGCAAAATCATGGAGCATGTCATCTACTCACACGTAATAAATTTTCTTGACATCAATCACTTCTTTCATCCTTCACAACACGGCTTCCCCAAGGGGTTATCGTGTGAAACGCAGCTGGCAGCTTTCTTACATGACATTCATGCCAATCTCGATACTAACGTGCAGACTGACACTATTTTTCTTGATTACGCTAAAGCGTTTGATAAGGTGCCTCACCAACGATTGCTTGCTAAACTTGCCCGACTAAATTTACATCCCACCGTCTTAAAATGGATAACCGAGTTCCTTACTAATCGATCACAAAACGTCGTTGTAAATAACCACCTATCTAATCCTGTTCCAGTAACATCCGGTGTACCACAAGGGTCCGTTCTGGGCCCGCTACTATTTTTAATCTATATTGTTACCGACAAATACAGCGCTTGTTAGTAAAAAGACCTATTTATTCAAGGCGAACTTGTGCCGTGAACTTAAGGACAACACTCAAGCCAAAATGTTCCACGCTCGCTAGCCCGACTTCGTCGACCTCTTCTTTTCGCCTCTGGTCGCGAGCCGCTCATACCATGAGCCGCCAGTCTTCTTTTTCCCACGTGGTGCGTTGACACGCGCAGTCCGCCGTTGCACTGGGCGCTTTGCTTGACATTTGTTTGGCGGCATTTACAAACGCAGGAAGCGGCGTGCCTCTTCGGAAGATGTTGAACAGCTTGTGGCATTAATCCCCCTCCTAAAACGCATCGTCCCGATGCGTCCAGAAGGGTAACAGTTTGGAATGGTAGGGCTTGTCTTGATGGTTGAGCACGTGTGTCGATGATGTTGTTCAGTGCCTTTCGTAGTAGGGTTTCATTCGTACTACATGTACAACTTCGGGGTGATTTCTTCGTCGTGTCGAGCACACTTGGCCTTCAGGGATGACCTCGTAGTTTAAGGTACTTATCCGGCGAAGTACCTTGTAAGGGCCGAAATAGCGCCGCATCAGCTTTTCAGAAAGGCCACGTGCACGTACAGGCGTCCACACCCACACTTTGTCTCCGGGATTGTACAGGACATCCCTTCGCCTTAGATTATACCGATTTGCGTCGACGCCCTGCTGTTGAATTATGCGGTGCCTTGCCAACTGTCGGGCCTCTTCTGCCCTTTCTATGTATTCGCTGATGTCAGCGTCATCCTCGTTCGTATTGCTTACAGGTAACATCGCGTCTAGGGTCGTTGTCACTGTCCTACCGTAAACAAGTTGGAATGGTGTGAAGTGCGTCGTCTCTTGTACTGCGGTATTGTACGCAAATGTAGCATACGGTAAAATGCTGTCCCACGTTCGATGTTCGACGTCCACATACATGGCGATCATGTCAGCGAGCGTTCTATTGAGCCTTTCAGTTAAGCCGTTTGTTTGCGGATGGTAAGCTGTAGTTCTTCTGTGGTCGGTATGCGTGAGTTTCATTATAGACTGCATCAAACGGGCAGTAAACGCCGTTCCTTTGTCGGTTATGACAGCCTTAGGTGCGCCATGTCGTAATACTATCTGGCTGACGAAAAACTGAGCCACTTCATTCGCGGTTCCTTTTGTGAGAGACGACGTCTCAGCATATCGGGTCATGTAGTCTGTCGCTACAATGATCCACCGCTTTCCCGTCGATGAGACAGGAAAGGGTCCAAGTAAATCCATTCCCACCTGCTCAAATGGTACTTTCGGGGGCTCTATCGGTTTCAACAGGCCTGCTGGCTTTAATGGCGGTATTTTGCGCCTTTGGCATTCTCGGCATGACTTCACATAGTGCTGTACAGAATCCATTAACTTTGGCCAATAATATCTCTGGCGGATTCTTGCTAAAGTCCGAGTAATACCCAAATGTCCAGCCGACGGGTCATCATGACACGCTTCTAATATTTCCGCTCGCAGTGATGAAGGTACAAGAAGCAGAAACGTCTCACCACTGTGTTCGAAGTTTCTCTTGTAGAGGACGTCATTCTGGAGTACATAGGAACACAATCCGCGGACGAAAACTCGCGGTACCTTTACTTGCTGACCCTCCAAGTACTGAATAAGCAGGAGCAGGTCCGGGTCCATTCGCTGATGACGGGCCATCTCGGACACGTTGAGAGCTCCGAGAAATGGAAAATCTTCTCCATGATCAGAAGATGAAGACTCGACTGGCCCGCGTGACAGGCAATCCGCGTCATTGTGCTTGTGGCCGGACTTGTAGACGACGGTGATGTCATATTCCTGCAGACGCAGGCTCCATCTAGCAAGTCTTCCTGAAGGGTCCTTGAGATTTGCCAGCCAACACAATGAATGATGGTCGCTGATCGCTCGGAATGGCCTGCCGTATAGATATGGACGGAACTTGCTGATGGCCCATATAACTGCGAGGCACTCTTTCTCTGTAGCTGAGTAATTGGACTCAGCATTCGATAGAGTGCGGCTTGCGTATGCAATAACCTTTTCTTCTCCATTCTGCCACTGAATAAGGATGGCGCCGAGACCCACGTTACTGGCGTCGGTATGGATGTCCGTTTCCGCGTCTTCATCAAAGTGAGCCAAAATAGGAGGAGACTTACCCTTGCATGTAACTAGTACCATACGTATGTTCGCAGATGACTGCGTTATCTACCGAACCATTCTAACCAATTCTGACCGATAACTTTACAGAATGATCTTGCAAACATTTACCAGTGGTGCACCGACTGGCTAATGATATTAAACGTAACTAAATGCAAAACTATGTCATTCACACGCAGCGGTAATCGGCTCCAGTTCCCATACACAATTAACAGCCAGCACCTGGAATCGACTAACTCTTATAAATACCTCGGTGTCACTGTAACTAGTGACTTGATCTGGCGTACGCATATTCAAAACATCATTTTATCATCTAATAAAACTTTAGGCTTTTTAAAACGTCACCTCAAGAGTGCTCCGTATCACGTAAGATTACTTGCCTACACATCACTTGTACGACCTAAGTTAGAATATGCATCCGCTATTTGGGATCCGCATCAAGCATACCTCATCAACGCAATAGAATCAGTTCAGAACCGTGCAGCTCGCTTCATTCATTCTTCGTATTCATACGACATCAGCGTTACGTCACTAAAAGCATTATCCAATCTTCCATCGCTCGCTGTGCGTCGGCGCATTTCTTCACTTTGTCTCTACCATAAATTCTTTCACAGTTCCCATCTGCATGAACCATGTTACATCAAACCCGCAGCGCGTATATCGCTCAGGACAAGCCACCCACTGCAGGTTTCACTTATGCGTGCTCGAATATCAACATTTTCAGCATCATTTTTTCTCCGCACGGCAAAAGACTGGAACGACCTCCCTCCTGCCATTGTCGACATAACATGTCCATCTTTATTTGCATAACACGTAACTGACCATATTCTGTCAAGTAGCCTCCGAGTATGATTTTGTTTTCAATAAAGTTTAAGTGTGTTAATTTATATGTATGTTTTGTAAAAATACGAAGAAATGTACAGAATAGTAACCCATGTATTACTTAATATATTTGTTATGTGAACATGTTTATCCCACCCCTTATGTAATACCCCCCCGGGGGTCTTTAAGGAAAATAAACTGACTGACTGACTGACTGATTATTAACGAAACGACCACACGAGCAATGTGTCTTGGGCGGCTAGATAGATAGGTAGCGTTACATCCCTAGTCGATCTCAGCGCTTGGCGCAAGCGAAGTAGACACAAGCTGACAAGCTGGTAGAATGGGCGTTTACTTTGGTGTGTGTTGCAATATAAAGATAGAAAGAAAAGAGTGACAGGAAAGCAAGATGAATGAAACAAGAGATAGAAGATTTGTGTAAGCTTAGCAGAGAACTTATAAGGGTTACACTTAAATTACAACACTTCTCCATCAATAATACTGGAGCGCTGGAGTTCTGTGGTCATTCTAGGTTCCCTGGTCTTCTTCTTTTCCTGGTATTGATTTGGGGATGATTACTACAGCTGATGTGGTGGCTCACGGAGTTAAGCCTTTACGTTTGGCTGTGATCCCGAAGTTTTTGCGTGGTTCTCAGTATAGGCATTCTTTCGCCTTCCCTGCAACGTGAGGGTTCAAGCGAGTCTCTCCTTGAGTGAACCTAACCCACGTGTTCCGAACAAGGCCCTCTGACGTCTCGACTGTCACCGTTCTCGCTCCATCGGCCGCCTTTACCGTAGCGGTCTTCCACTTTTCACCCTTGACAAAGTTGCCGATGTAAACATTTGTGTCCGGTGCCAGAGTCCACTTATCCGATTCACCCGATCCTCCTGCAACCAAGAGAGGAAAGCACGTGTCCAGACGAGGCTGAATTTGGTAGGCCAGCAGAAGCTCCGAAGGAGAATTGCCTGATGCGAGGGGTGCTCTCCGGTAATTGAGTAGTAGTCTGCAAAATCAATCTTCTAATCGGCCCTAGATAATGTTCTTCTGTCCATCTTTCACGGTTCGAGCAGCTCTCTCTGCAAGGCCATTTGACTAGGGATGAAATGAAGCCGTACGCAGGTGAGTTATGTTGTTCTATTCATGACATCGACAAACTCTTCACTAGTGAACTGCGTTCCACTATCTGAAACAAGGGTGCACGGAATGCAGAACCTGCTGAAAAAGTGATAGTCGAAGATGTGGTCACCTGCTTCATTGGTACGGCCTCGATCCATTTAGTGTGATCATCTACAAGAACAATGATCATGCTGCCATTTATTGGCCCCGCGAAATCTACATGTGCTCTCGACCAGCTTTCCTGGCATGTCGGGCAGCTAACTGGCGGGACAGATGCGGGCATTGGTCGATTTTGAATACAGCTTGTGCACCTCGGCGACATTTGTTCGATGTCGTTGTCCATCCCAGGCCATCGGAAAGACGACCGAGCGATTGCCTTCATCGCCGATGATCCTTGATGAATCTCGTTCAGTATGCACAATGCTTTATGGGGTATATGGGGTATATATGTGCAGTTAAACCTAAGAGTGTTAGTCAGCGCCGATCGCAGCCATGGCTGCGAGTTTGGAACACTCTTTTTCTGCCTTGTTGGCGTCACGTAGCACGCGAACTTTTTTTACGAGCCGGTAGCTGACCAATAATCCCTCGCATACAACCTGAAGTCATTAGGTTTGCCAGAACGAGACCCTCGCTATGAATGAAGGAAAGAAGATGGCTCTTCAAGGGCTCGTTTTTTCTTTGTTAGACACAAACAGACAATAATGCCTTGCATGAATGACGATGATTGATGGCGTAGTAGGTACTTTGCATGATTTAATGCGTACTTTTCAGGCTTCCTTTTACGGGGAGATGGTGAGATTTTGCATGTCTGGTATTTGCAGAGTACTGACGCAGAGGTAGTGGGTACCCTGCATGCGCGCTGGCGTAGCCAGCGCGTCGCCGGGGGGACAGGCCTCATTCATGCCTGTGTACTCGGTATCATATTTCCCAAAAGTGGTGCTAGCCTTATTGTACTAATTTAGTTGCCTTCATGTGTAGGCTGACACCAAGTTCCTTGGGTAGCCTGTTTCTTTTGATTGTACATGCATACTGGCACTGCGAAGTGGACACGTTAGTGTGCATTATGATGAGATTTTACATCCAGCTTTCGTGTTGATTTACTGCTGTGACTTACGTATAGTGCTTAGGCTGTACTGTATATCTTGTTCCACGTGTGCAGTATTGGGCGTAGGTTCTCTGCGCGACGACGGAAATATATGCCTTTATATACAGTTTCCTCGCTGTTGCAGCGGCTGCAAGCGGCACTGTCATTCATGACAATGCGGAAGGCGAAAGCTTTTGTGAAATCGGCATCAAGCCACTGTAGGTAAAGTACCGTTATGACCATTGTTCCTTACTATCTAGCGCTTCTGCATTGGTGCAACAACTTGCTTAAAGGGCCCCTCACCAGGTGACATAACGAATTTTAGTTAGACCTTGGAAGTTGTTACGAGCCCAATAGAGAATATTATGCCACAACTTCCAAGGTCTAACTGAAATTTCTTGTGTCACCTGGTGAGGGGCCCTTTAAGCAAGTTGTTGCACCAATGCAGAAGCGCTAGATAGTAAGGAACAATCCATCTTGTTAGAATCGATGTTTTCGGAAGCGATCCTTTTGGGAAGCGATCCTAACGACACGTCATTTGGAACGTACGTGAAAACCTGGCTTATGTAGCACGCGTATGATATTCTAGGCTTCAGTGTGCTCATAGCTCAGAGCGTTCAGCCAACAGTAAATGCGGAAAACAGCTTATTTAAGTGGGGCTTTATACACGGTTGTTTCGTGGTGTCGCGAGCGGAGACTATTAATTGTGTAGTCACTTATGAGTGGTGTTCCTATACTTGCCAAAGACGGGTATACTATGTAGATAGTTCAATAATTGTTCCTCTTCAGCTATCGTATATCAGTAATTATATTTATTAATGCCAGCGATTATGTTTTCAGGTTCTCACTCTTATAGTTAGAGGACGCACTAGTTGACCACGTGGCTTCACATGTCCTCATTTGTTCTTCTTGGCTCCGATGTCTTGGCTGATTTGCCTCAGCTGGTTTATATTCAGCCGCCTGACTTCCTGCATTGACACTGTAATCTTACACTCTCGCTCTATTGTTTGCCTCACTTCGACGGCCATGAGGGAGTCCATGCCAATCTCGCCGAAAGCCACATCCGTGTTGAGATGTGACGAATTCTTGACACCTGTAATATCAAATAACACACGTACCTATTTACACAATGAAATATAAGCTTTAGTTTGCGCTGTTCGACAACATGATACAATAATCCCTCTTATACGTCGATAACACCATAGCAGCATATCGCGTTTTCTTTTATCCGAATATTTCCTGTGCCATTGATTCATTATCAGGAAGCGTAGACGAAGATCTCGGCAATTACACTTTTTCACAGCAGCTTAAGATTACACTGCTCTTTTCAATAATAGCATACGTTTAGAGCTCCCTCATTCGATCTTCCATCGTCACCATAGTGCATATTCTGTGTGCCACTATGGCTGTAGATGGTGGTTTTCGCAGTGCCCTTATCGAATACACAACCGCCATGGGGACTCGGACGCAGTGTCATTTCTGTTTGTAATTTCGGCACTCCTTGTCTACTGTAGCACTGGATTGGTTCCGCATATTGGGAGGCGTTAGAAACTGACCGAGAGAGCAGCTCTGGGGCAACTAAACTGTGCTGCCTGCCTACAAAAAACAATTTTCTGTGAAGTTCAAGAGAGGATATAACGTATTTTTAAAAAGTGCCCTCTCTGCAATACAAGATATAGGTACCAAGGTGCTTCCAACAACTCATCTGCAGTCATATGGCTAGGACGTCACTACAAAACACGAGAGGCTGAATTACAAAGCTTCTCGCTGTTAAGTTTCCTGTGTCATTGGCCACTTGCCTTAGTTGATGCTACACCCAACATCACGATTGCTGAAATTTTCTGTTACAACATTTCAAGGGTAAAATGTTTTTAGCCTGTGGGCCCACATTGTGGTGTTATTTTATAATTTACTATGTTAGGTTTCTCACTCATAGTTACTACTGGTGTTTACATTCCGCTCAGAGACAAGAGAGATTCACCATAATTCACAACTATTATACACCCCCATCAGACGAAAGCAGTATCAAAATATAACCTGTGAGTTGCGTAGAAGTAGTTTTACTTCATGATCTGCTTATTAACTTAGAGAGGACCTGCTTTTTATTTGTGGGCGGTGTAGATTGACGGATAACCGCAGCAACATAAAAAGCTATACGGGCTCGCAGCTCAAAGTTATTCATCTTAGAATTCTGAATAGAAGCAGTGAACTTAAAATTTATGGTGTGACAATTTGGTATCACTGCTGTTCAGTGACGTAAATCAGCGTTTCCACTGCAGCGGAAGCTAGTAATCATAGTAACTAAACAGGCAGAGTCTCACAATAAGGAACAAATGAGACACATTCAGCGCTTGAACAACGCTGAGAAGTGCACAAAGCGTACAAAACGGGACTCCTCCCAGGGTACACAACATGGAACTGAAGCTTTAACATAGAGGCATGCACTGCTCGTGTGAGCATTTTACTCGGCCGGAAAGGCACAAGGGAAAAAAAGTAACGCAAGTTACATGCAGTGAAAGCTCTCGAACCCCTGCTGCCCCTCGTGACGAGCGACTTTATGCTCGGGCCTACGAGATGTCTTGTCAATCTTCGCAAACGGCGCAGCGCACATATCGATCCCTGGATCAGGATTAATTGTTCGGCAACTAAGAAGCTTTCTTTCTGAAAAATCAGTATGGATTTATTTGTGGCTTCGCGCTACGTGGTTGTCAATTTCCTTTTCATAGTTATTATTGTAATTGCATTATAACTGTCAAGGTTAAGACAACTCTGTTTGTTTGACACCTGCTACGTCTCAGCTACAAATGATACGCTAATCACGATTCGCACGTACGTGATATTCGTTCCTCTACGGTACCAGCAACCGACGATAATTGTGGTTGCGAAGCAACATGGCATCGTCCATGCCGACGCGCTCGCCCGCTTCGACCCAACTCTGCGTAATCTGGTTTGGGCCCCCGGTCACCAAGGACTGCAGGGAAAAAACAGGCCGATCAGGCCGCCCGCGCACTCTCTTCCCGGGCCATCTCCCTGTTTTTAGAAGCCTACTCCCAATCGGACAATTTGGCCCTTTCATTCAAAGACATCGCCGGTTACTACAAGGAGGAGCACATGCGCTACCCGGACCCTTGTAGGGACTGGATCGCGCTGACGAGCGCCTCTTTTAAAACTTTTCACCAACACCGTACTGTGCCCGGCGGTGCTAAAACGTTTCAATTCATCCTTTGATGACACGTGCCAGTTCTGTGGCGAGGTGGCTGACACCTTCCACACAGTCTGGGCGAGCCAATCAAACCCATCTATCCTCCCCAATCCCAAATCCACGAGAGAGGACTGGGAGGCGGCCCTGCTCGGCTGTCAGGACATCATGGCCCGAAAAGCCCTGGTTCAACGAACGCGGGCGCCGTTGCTTGCCAATGGAGCTTTGGAATAGGGGCTCCGCCTAGTAGGTGACGGGAGAAGGCCAATACGGCCCGCACCCAATCACCTCTTTTGTAACCATTTATTATTAATAAATGTTTTGACCACCACCACCACCCACCCGAACTCGCGCTTGCTACTCGCCCACTGTCCTGGCAGCGGTAACTCGCAGGGTCCCTTATGCATCCGCCTCAGTCGACTCAAAGGCGAGAGTCATCTTCTTTTTATTGCGATAGCAATTATATGGACAGTCTCGGCTGGATTTTGCCGTCGCCGTCGCCGCCGTCATGCACCGTATATGTATAAGTATGTATATATATATATATATAAAAGCCCCAAAGAAAAATAATTCAGAAAAATGCTTCCGAAGCGGGGAATCGAACTAGGGACCTCTTCCTCCGCAGTGAGTGGCGCTAGCCACTACGCCAGGAAACACAGATCCTCCACGTAGCTAACGGCGAGCGTTATATACACACCCTTTACTGCTGGACGGAGTCAGAGACGGCAGGCGCTTATAAGCGTTTCTTCATTACCAGCGAGATGGCGTTAGGAGCGCGACAGGCGCATTTTAAAGTCGTCAGCGAGCTCGCTCGCTTCTTATACTTGCGCAGGGAGAACCTTGCCCTTCCGCTGTCTGCTCGCGCGGTTTCCTTGTGCTGAGGGGAAGAGGGATGTTTCACGCTTTCACCGTGATGTCCGCGCTCATATTACGGAGCGTACGAATGCCACTCGAGCTCAAGAGACGCCGCTAAACGAACAAACAGAAGATGAGCGCGAACTATCAAGTGTCACAGCTCGACACTTGAAGCACGCTAGTTTCCTTCGCTGCTTCGGCCGCCTTTGCAACAGGAGCGCTGTTCAAACTGAGAGTATCCACTGGCGAGCCTCACTTCATATAGCATTAGTTTCTTGCTATCGCATTCATTGCTTCGGCCTTGCGGCGAAACTGTGACTTTTTCTTCTAAGTTGATGTACTTAAATTCCCTGGATATTTTTGGGAAAGTACCGTCTTTCTTTTAACCGAGCCGCCACGCCGAGTACCCTCCTCTCCCACCTTCAAACTCCCAGCTTCACCGGCCGTCGCCCGGGAAACGCTCGCGTTATCAGTGTGACATAGCATTCTTGATAGGAAAGTGGTGCGAGCCGGGTTATAGGGCCGGCGCCCGTGCGGTGGCCGTTTGGGAGAGGATATAGATAAGGTTTGGACACTTCGGAGAGGGAGGTTGGACACTTTGGAGAGGATATGGACGAGAGTGTCGGTACTGTCTATATCTCAAGAGATTTTAGATGTATTGAGCCTCGCGCGCCCTCATCCGAAAGCTCTGTGCAACTAACATGGTTTGCAATGGCTCCAGGATGGGATGCATTGTAAGATTTTTGCACCTCACGTTGTTTTGCACTGCCTCCGGGATCGGCCCACCTTTGACCAGGCAATGACGTCATGGTGATGTCATCACGTAATGATTATATTTTAATCAATCGTGTTGACGCCGACGCGGGACGCCGGTCAATTTTCACATTTGATGACGCAACTAAGGCTTTCGCCTTATAAAATAAACAGTGGAATCACCTTAACAGTTGAATCGGCTGACGACAAAGTATCTGGTATGCTTTGTCGCTATTAGTGCGAACAGCTGTTTGTTCAGGCACGCCTGTTGAGCCTTCTCCCTGAGAATTTGAGAACGAATCTTGGAAACAGCGCGAAATTGCCACGAATATATGCGTTGCTGTCGAAGTGTCAGCACGCAGATACAGAGCAAACACAATCGTTCGTTTAGAACTTACGGGCCACACAGGCCGCGACGACGTCTTTATAATTCCGAGGCGGAAGGGACCTGAAGCGCAATTTGGTACCCGTTCTGTAAAAAAACATTTTATCGCGCAGCACGGGATTCGTCGAGGCTCGTATGACGGTCAGACGCCAGAACAGGAACAACAAAAGGCAGTGATGTCAATTATTTTGCCGTCTGCTAGGCAAATAGCAAGTACAGAACAGGCGGAGACACCATTCCGTCTGATAGAACGAATATAGAACGGTCTCCGGAGGACTTGGGCTTCACCGAATGGCAAGCGCTTACGCCGAAGGAGAATCGAAATAGCCTGCTTTGTGTCTGGCTTACTTCAATCCTGCTAAAGTAATCGCGCTCTTCAGTTTCAAGCTGTAAAAAACAGTACCTGCCAATATTGATCTGCAGTTATAATTCTATATCTCTTTATGCGTTGAAAACATTTCTGAGTTCCTTCAGCTCGCCTGTCGGCTCTTTGCTCACTCCCCCGTCACGACGACTTCAGTTCGGTGACAGAATGTGTACAAGATTGCGCCCCAACTTCGAAGGGTGCCGTCATGTTTTTTTTTTCTTTTTTTCCGGCATTGCCGTAGCTGCGGAAGGCTAAGAGAATTGGTTGCTGCCGTGCGCTGTCTTTACTCGCCGAACGCTTGAGCGCACACGCTATGGGGACCAGGAGCAGACGACACGGCGCGTATGCACACATCGTGAGACCTTTTCGCTCTTCCTATTGGCTAAGCAGCCCCGTAGCTTTCACAGTACTGCAACAGGCTTCTGAGATAGAATACAGGGGGTATATATAATCCTTAGTGAAAACTTTGCCGAAATTCGGAACGAAAATATCATGCCTGATGAAAGGGGCGACAGCTCCGCGGCCCGACGTGAGTGGAAGTGCTGGACTTTTTTTGTTTCTCGCCAGTGGTTGACCCGTGTAAGTGAGTTGGATATGACCAAATGATAGCCACGTTGCTGTGTGCCGTCGACGCACTACGTAATTTGCCATCGATACTAATGCCACGGCCCGTTTAACAAGCCTACTCCAAACAGTAATGAGAACTGACAATAAAGCCAAGTAAAGTATAGGGGGCGTTATTTGTAGCAATTGTGAGATAAGTGGGAAGACATTAAAGATAACGAAAAGATAACTTTCCGCCGGCAAGGGCCGAACCTGCAATCTTCGAATAACGCGTTCGATGCTCTATTTCCCACAACCACACAAATCACTCAACCGAGAAGACGCTGTTGCCTGGCGGCAGCTTCAGACTAATTCCTTCCCCTGCCTTTACATCCTTCATCTCTTCCACCCCACACAATATCCCTCATACTGTCCCCACTGCACCTGGGAATGTCCACAACCACCGGGCTGCCGCCCTATTCCTTCACCCTCACAATCCTCCTGCGAGACTGCGCTGACCCGCTCAGAGCCGCAGGAGCAGCGTCGGCTGATCCAGCGGGCACGTTGTGTGGCGCGAGCCAATAGGGCCCTGAACTAAGGGCTCCACCCAACGAGGATAATCCTTAAGGCCCTCACAAATAAAAGTTTTCTCTCTCTCTCTCTCTACGAATGGAGCATATGCGTCCTCTCGCATATGCGTCCTCGTCTTTTCTTGCGCTGTTAGCTGATCGAGAACTTGAGCTACAGCAGCGGTGATCCTCCCGTCCACTTTTATAGGGTACATGCAGCAAATGTGTACCATACGTTGGCTCCACAACAAATGCGAATTGCTGCACTATTAGTGCGTAATGCTTGTAATCAAGCTGGTGATTGTAGAGTTTGCAATGCCAACTACAGGATGAACAATGTATTCGAGGTTTTGTTCCCAGACAAAAAGAAAATATAGCTGTCTCAAATGTTCCGCGTCCCGCAAGCTTTTGTGTTTGTCTGTACGTGCTACTTACAGCCGGTAACACGCGCGTCGCGCACTATTAAAAGTTACACTTAGGGGTTACACGTGCTAACAAAGGCAATATTTCAGTAACGTGGCACCATAATGGTTATTACTGTTAAACAAAGCAATAGTTACAAATGCGTGTGACTCGAACACAGCCATGAGCTCGCAGTCACTAGCGCCGTGCTTCGCGGCAAATTTCTGCTCAAGGAAAATTTGAGGGGCAAACGTTTTCGCGAGTATTTATCAGATCTCGGCAAACATCACCCAAGCGAGAAACCCCGATAGTGATGTGCGCTCTTGGAATTTGTCAAGGAGCGACCCGAGCGCTTACTACCGGTCATAATCGCGACGTCGCTTTCGCAACACCTTTGTACACATGTAGAAATTGCATGTTGATTAGGATGTCGTTAGACGAATACGTTGGTGCGCGTATTGTCAAAGATGCTTGCATGAGCGGTAGCCAGTACACTATTCGTGCATTTATACCTACATGCAACTCTATAGAATGGCCCACGATTTCTTGCCAACATGAAAAAAAAAAACACAAGTACAATGCGCCAGGAAGCTTTACCATCAAATTAATTAAGCAACGCGCGCCAATTGAAATATCTTTGTAGAAACACCTAAGTTAAGGAAGAGCCGGCGAGTACACCTCGCAGCCTTCGGCAACAGCGCAATGCGCACGTCCTTATTGCTTTATCAGCTTTATTGCTAAACAACAAGGACTGAAGTACTAGTTGTTTCGCAGAAGTCCAGAGATGTGGATTCATTTGTAGATATTTGTCCCCAAATTGTGCTAAGCATTTGCCGTTAAGGTTATTCTATCTAAACTTTTTCAGCTCCTAAACTATTTCACTTGATAAGCGCTTAAGAAAGACCCCTCATGAACACTAATATACCTAGTATTACATACTGCAACGCACGTGTGAATATTCCTGCTGGATTTCAAGTTTCCGCAAAGTAGTGGTTACTTCAAAACTGCTAAATTTTATGGTGTGAACGCATAACACATTGAAGAGTTAAAATGTTCATTTCTTGAATATTTTAAATGACATTTACCTGAACATTGCCATTATTTGTGCAATTGATGTCCTTCTGCTGAACTAGTTCAACTGAAGAAGCGTGTTCAGACATAAACTCGGTTAATAAAAATATATATTGGCACAATAAGTATATCAAGGTATATTTTCCCAAAGTCTGCATTTAATAATCGTATATGGGTTACCGCCCACAAACGAATAGGGCACAATAAACAGTCGTAATGTATCTTGTTTTCCATGGCATGCTCTTTGCTGCCTCAACATATCAAAACTGTATGAAAGCCGTACTGTGGGTTTTCCAACAGCAAATGAGCACTTTACATAACAAAAAGCAAAACCTTTCTGCGATCGCTTGCCCGGCATTTCGAAAATAGTTGCTGTGGAGCAGGAGAATGTGTCGCCTACATGGGTGTTGAGTAACCCTTTGCAACAGTTCAGTGGCTCGGATTTCGGAGCAGGTGCACGTCCAGCCATCTGTTGGCGGCGTACGTGCGTCACGCCGCATATGAATGGTGTACAGGTAAAGTGAAATCCTATCTGACGAGCAAAAGTGTTTACCGGTGCCGACTGATGAATATGTATACTTGATATCCACTGGATCATTCTAGTAAATTTACACAATCATGCCACAATATATGTAGGTTTCGAGTACATTTCAATGTTTAGAACATCGCCCATATGAGTATGAGATGCAGTGCTGCATAGCACAGAAATTTTTCCTGAGCCCTCGTGCTACGCTGCACGATAGAGGAAATATACTACAATTTCCTAGGATCATTGGAACATGTTTGTCTTAGTTGATTTTGAAGACTAATGATGTTTGTTCGATATTATTTCGCCTGTTTTGCACTCAATCACGGAGGCACAAGTGGCCACCGGCGACAGGTGGCTTGACCTCAACTTGTTCCGAAATATTGAGACTGTCATCTTGTTAACTCTTTCTGATGCCTAATTATTAATGACGGCTCAGTAGCAAAATGCGGTCAGTGAGGTTACCCTAAAGTTGTTATATTATTCGTTTCAAGGCCGCATCTCTAATTCTGAAGCAGATGGCACTGCTGCTTGGCTCCAGTGTTTCCCAATGTAATGGTACGTCGACGAAAACTGTACTATCGTTCTTTGTGCAATTTCGCACACAAATATAAATTGAGCGCAGTTGAAGCGAATTTGCACTGGTGCCTTATGCGGGGCAAAAATAGTTTGTAAGAAAGCGCTTAATAAATTTGTGGAGCAGCACTTGTCATTATGACGTACGTTGTGTTATTACTCGACAATGAGGTGAACCAGTATTAGAGAGAGCTGCCTAGCATGAGTGAAAGTCTGAATGTAAAGATTCACGTGAACGCTTGGGCGAGTTGGTAGGACGCTCCACATGAAAACTTTCCAGCGCGGAAAAAAAGGAACGGACGAAGTGACGCGACACAGAAGAGCACTTGTGTGTTTCACCTCTCTTCGTCCGTTCGTTTTCTTTCCGCGATGTAAATTTTTTGCTGCAAGTTTTCTTACCAATTATGCGCAACACAGAGTCGACGATGTCGTGCTTTTCGTTCGCGGTTGCTTCGCAAGATGTGTCAGCCTTTACGCAGCTGCAGACCACGGGATGGCTCTGGTTCAACAATGTGTCCATCACACTCATGCACGATGAGATTCGCTGCGGAACGGTGCCGGCAACGATGGCATCACCGCCCATCATTTCGTAAAACACTCCAACGTCACCGATGGCTCCCCATTGGATTGCCAGACCTGCAGGGTAAACAGGGTCTTCTGCTTTTTTTGCTTTATTTATTTATTTATTAATTTAGTTATTTATTTATTTACTTGCAAATACTGCAGGCCTTGTTCGGGCCCAAGCAGGAGTGGGTAACAAATGTCCCATAATATTTTAGAGCAGCGCAAAAGACGGGACAAAGGACAAGAAGTTCACAGACGAGCGCCCGTCTTTTGCGCTGCTCTAAAATATTATGGAATCTTACCAACTAGGCCAGCTGTCGACCTTGCTGTAACAAATGTCAGTGACAAAATCAGAATAAAAAACATAATGAAAATAGAATACAAGATACGGAATTAAGAAAATTCTCAACATCACTTATGCACTTATGATAACACTGTCGCTGATGACTTATGAAAACATTGTGATTACTTATGATAAACGATATCATTCAATATTTTAACACGATGTATGCTTATACAATAAAAAAGCGTTCTAGAGGATGCGCTGCAGGGATATTTTTTCAAGACCTCTAAATTATGCAAATGGCGTGTGCGAAAGTAAACTCACTGCGACTCAATAGAATAAGTCGGTTTAGCTGCTGTAGCACCTTACAAGCTAATGGGTCGTGCTGGTACACTCGAAGACGCCCATTTTATGCCCTGCAACGGCGGCCGTAATTTGGTGGAGGGCCAAACGACATAACATCTGTGTGCTGAAATACGTTTTTTGATGCAAAGCCACTATGCTCGACCCTATCTTCCGTGTGAGACGTCGTCCACTCTAGTTATCGCTGCTCCCGCTATAGGCGCTTCTCACGGAATTTCTTGAAGAATCCGCTACAGGGCGCTGGTCCGCGCGCCATAAACCCAGGTTGCGCGTGGTAGCGCGCGCATTCCTTCAGTGACACTCAATGGGAGCGCATCGCTATGAGCGGTAAACAGCAGTCGGACTCATCCACAGCTGCTGCTCGGCACGCTCAAGCCGCTGCCGCGGCGCCAAGCCGATCCTGAACTTCGTACAAGGGAAGCTGAAGCTCGAGAGAAACGCCGCCAAGCCGCTTCTGAAAAGACGAAGGCTCGCGGCTATATCGCATGCCCATCAGGGTTCCCTTACGGGGAGATGCGCGTAATTCTATATTGTTTCTCTTTTTTTGACGTTGTTGAAACAGACGTGGTCCAAAAGAGTTCTGAGCACCCTCTGCGGTTTGTCAAAAACACATAGTAGTAGGGACTCAAAGAAACCTCGGAATTTTTTTTCTTTACTACCTCTAAAACAGAGTATTTTGTATGATCAATTAGATACGTGGATAATCCATGTGGTGAGGCGCCGTCAGGCATCGGCGCCTGATGACAACGTTATCTAAGTTTCGCTTGTTTAGGGTTAGTTCGATTCAGACCAATGCATGAATTACGGTTGGCGATGCACGTGTCACTCTAATACGAAGACTCATGGCTGCATGCATTGTTCGTAGCACCAGCAGAACATGTGACTCAGCAACATGTGGTGCTGCATCCGGTTGGGCTTCCTTCATCTCTTGTAGCCAAACGCATTGCGAACGACGTATCCCTCAACCCGCCTGCCACGCACGCACGCAAAGTCAGTACAAGGACAGTACAACAATTGAATCACCAAAAGCTCGAACATTGCTTCGAATATAAATGTGAGTTCTAGCGTGAAATAATATTACAAGGCAGGCCATCTTGGCAGATGCGATATAAAACGTGCTACAGCGTGCCGGTGCATGCCGTGACTATCCCTCTCAAAATGAATTATCTTGCCAATGTGACGGCTCGAATCAACCTTTCGAGAGCCCGTAAGTGAGCGTACAGCGCCGCGCCCTGATTGCAGCTGGCACAACAACTTCGGGACTCATAGCGCTAAGAGCTACACAAGAAAGGCGCCTGCATCCTACACATCTCTCTATCGGCAGGAATGGGTATCAAAACATACATTCACCAGGAATCACCCACAGTGTCCTTCAGGTGCCGTGAATGTTGACGTCGCGCCGTTCTGGTATTTACTGAGGCCATGTGGAATGTCTAGGGGATGACCGTTTTAAGCAGTTATCACTTTCGCGACAACAATTGCATGCTTTTGCCTTCATAAACATCAACATCTTGTGTGTCTGCTTCATAGTATATGCTACTCACCATAAATATATACTTATTAAGCTTCTAATCAGTGTTGCACGCAACAGCGTTCCTGGAACTAGTTCGTTTTTGTAGGAACATAGAAACGCCACCGTTCTCTTTAGTGTCGTTGGAACTGTAACGTTAAATCGTTACGTTTATATGGAATGGTAGAAGGATTAGCATTCCTTCTGTAAACGTTCCACCGAGTCAGTCTGAGAGCGCACGAGTGGGCGGCGACTCAATGTGTGTTCCGAGCTCTATGGTTGTAGTGAATGCGGTTCTGTAAGTTGAATGCTGCGGCGGTGATCCCTGAAACGTTGCATAGAGAGCGGGGTTCGTAGAAGCGAGCCGCGCGGCGGGACTTCAAAAGAGGAAGGCCATCCCGCTGGGCACCGCTGTCCAGGCCATGTAGCCGCGAAGAACTAAAGCGGAAACTTGGTCCCAGGCGGGAATATCGGGTGACGACCAGCCGCACTAGCGGCGAACGCTGGCGGCGTTGCCGCTAGTGTCTCGCTACACCCCTGCACAGGACTGTCGAACACCTATCCATCCCTAACTCACGTCATTGAACATCTGCATGCACGTACGCAGCACATCATACAGGATGGATGGATGACCGCATGAGGCTCAAAGAAGTCGTGGCGACCTCATTGTTGCCAGTTGCTTAATCCCAAGGTTTAAGCTGTCATGGATCCTCGAAATTTCAATCTCAGAACAGGCGATCATCAACATAAAGACAGAGCCAGGCTGCAGTGATCAGGGCAGCTAACGCAGATGTTGTCGCTTCGTCCGGGCCCGAACATTTGTTGCCGTTCGGCTACCAAAGCTTTCTAGTCTAGGCACAGAATGAGCTGTCGCAGCACCAGCTTGTACCAGTTGACTGACCGCTATCAACTTCGACGTATTCAACTAACTTTACCTAAATTACTACGCGCCAGTACTCTACAGAGCTTCGGTGGAGTGGCTCTTCAACATGGGCAATGAAGCTCTGACAAAAAAACGGGTTCTTCTGTCGGAATTCAGCATCGCTATGCAGCTCTTGCTGACTTCAAACAGGGGCTTTTCCGAAGATGCGAAAATATATTGTGGATATTTATTTTCTACTGATACTGTAATATCGAATCAACGTTCAATGAACAACTATGTATTGTTCCTTTCGAGACAATTCCTTGAGCATGAAATTAAATTTTATTGGTGCATGTAAGTAAATTCCTATGTGAACAACGGGAGCACAGTGTCCTCGCTGCGCATCGGAAGACCGAAGTGGAAAGTGGCATATGCGTTGCACGTTGAATAGACGAGCAACAATGTGCAGTCAGACACGTCTGTGCTTTATCCGGTGCTCCATGTTCGTCTACGTGCGCTTTTCTTTTTTTGCACTCGTTTCATCCCCAAATAATCTTCCGCTTATGGCATAACAGTTGAATGTGAGGTTTAAATTGCTCACTTTATTTGACCTCAGGACTATCCGACTGTATATATTATTTTAAGCAATCAGATGTAACGTTAAAGTAAAGACACGTCACAAATGTTCGAAGTGTAACTAGAACGCGTTCCTTTGGCATTAAGAAACTTGGAATAAGGAACTCGTTCCAACTTGGAATAAGGAACTCGTTCCAAGATTGAGAAGTAACGCGGAACGAGATTTCGTTTCTCTTTTAGAGGAACATGTACAGCATTGCTTCCAGTGCAACACAACATAGCGAGAACACTGATGATTAGGCCTATAATCGGCATCAGAACAGAGCGGGGGCGGGGGGGGGGGCAAAATGATACAGGCACGCAGGTCGCTCTCCGTATTCGGCGACCGCCTTATCACTCTTAGTTGACCGAACTCTTTATTTCACTTTTAAAACTCGTTGTAGAGGTGGATAGCGTCAACATTTTCTCTGTTTTTTTTGCAGAAGCGTGAACCTTGCATATTCATTAAAGATTGATTTTTAGAAAAATGACAGCGCATTGGCCACAGTACACGTGCCTATAAGTTATTCCTTCAGGAGGTTTACGGTAGGGTAAATGAGTTGTCTTGGTGTCAGCTTTATATCTCCTTAACTGTTCTATATTTTGTTGTGAAATTTCGCACGATCAATAAAAAAAAATTGTGCCCCTCACTCTGTGTAATTTGGACCTTGTGGCTTTTCCTACTTTTTTTCTGTTAGAGTACGAAATTTTAAACTGGTGTACAAAATTAAATGTAGCTTTTCTCAGAAACGAACAACAGTATAACCGTGAAATTTGCCACGCTTATTTCACATTGTATTGGTATTATTCCATACCTATAAAATCGGCCTCCTACGTCTATCTCTCAAGAAAAAAAGTATTGTCGCCAGTTCTCACGTGAAGTGATTAAGACTTTCTAATTAATTTTCTTGTTTTGCTAATCATAAGTTTTTAATAACAGTTTTTCAAAGTTTTAGGTTAAGACTCCTTGGAATGGATTTCGCTATTATCTGAGAAAATTTCGGTGCGACTGGTCGGATAGCTTTCCAGAAAAGGTACATCATTTTCGTCTGTGTCTTCGTGTTACGTGCGCAATATTATCATTATGCAACCAAACCAACTACCCGCCTTTCCGTTTTATTGAGGTACATCAAGTTTAGGAAATTTTGAATCAACTGATCGTGAGAAAAACGCGCTTTATGCTTCAAAACGCGCGCCGAACGTGCTCAGAACGTACACCAATGACAACGATAAAAAAGCATTTGAAAGGAAATTTTGCAATCAAAACGTATGAAAATAGCAGGAAGTGAATATATTCAACCGCTTTACCCATACTTATGAAAAATACATCGACGTAGAAACAATGATGGAAAAGAGCCCGCGCATCCGCCAGGAGGCGCAGTCTTCTGCGTCATTTTTAAATGTATTGGAGCACCCCTACGCGGTCGCCAGTGCAAGGTTTCGCTTCTCAGAGTGTGCAATAATTTTTTAGCAAGGATATCAAAAATCGCTTTTTTGGTCGATCTACCCTACCATAGCCCCTTAAGTTCTCTAATACTACGCCGATATTCTGAGGCAAGCAAATTGTGTCGAGGGACATAATGCTTGAGACACGCATATCTTGCATGCATCGTCTCACTTTCTATATGCATGATTATTCTAATGTCGGGGCCGAGGACATCTATCAACACTTAGTATGAAGGTACCCATTGAGCAGCGCAATCCTATGAAAGTGTAGTCCGGTTTATGAAGTACAGGCAAGCCACTTGCAAGCAGCAAGAAGATGTTTTGTCTGTTTTTTACTTGCAATGTAGACGTGAGAGTCGCATCATTATTGCGCGCAACGAAGCGCCCTGTATGCGCACCATCTAATGTGATACATACCAGGTAGTCCGTGCGCAGACCGCCGTTCGCATATACGCTCCATTGCCGAGTTGGCGTAGCCGTAGTTAGTCTGTCCAACATTACCGTTACCCGAGGCGAGGGATGAGAAAACGACGAAATGATCTAACTCAGGGCAGTACAAGCGAGACAGCTCATCCATGTTCTGCGTGCCACAAATCTTGATTTTGAAGACAGCCTCGAATGCTTCGGCTGTTTGACCCTCAAGTAGGCCATCGTGGAGAACCTGGAATTAGACGACAAAAGTGCTTTAGCTAACTACGACAAGGACGAATATACTGCGTAGTGTCACTTCCCAAGTATACTCATCCATACAGGAAGTGGGGCTCTTTAGCAAGCCATAATAATAGTTTAGTTACAACTGAATGCCACATTGTAACTGGTGAGGCTAGTGGCGTACCGCGCATATGCAGTTTATTTACTCGGTGGCGCATTGCGCTGCTTTTGTGAACAATTGAAGAAGGGCAATATTGCAATCTCATAATATGGCACTGACAAAGCCTTGACATAATGAATGTCAAAAAAGAAACACCATGACATCATATTATTACATGTGATATGCTTGACGAAACTCTCCTCATCACTAAAACATGCAGAAGTGGAAAAGCTTTTAAAATAAGAGCACCCCCCCTTTGTTTGGAGCCTCACCTAATGTACTATCAAATAAATGATATCATCATCGTCCCGCTAGCCCCCTTATGGCCACTGGGGTAAGAAGGGTTCTCTCAGTGACCTCCAACCTACTCTGTCCTGTGCGAGCTGATTCGAACTTATGCCTGCAACTTTCTTAATTTCGTCGCTTTACCTAACCTTTTCCCATCCTCAGCTGCGTTTCCCATCTCGAAATTCGGTTGCTCTAATGGACGTTCGGTTATCTGTCTTTTTCATGAAGTGGCCTCCAAATGTCTAAGTTTCTATTAGTGTTATCTAGGATATCGGCTACAACTGTTTGTTCTCGGACCACTCAATAAAATTCTTGATATATGAATGCGCATGCAACTAAAGTACCCGTCCTATTAGGAGTGTGTGGGTAGTTTAGATAAGTATTCAATATTCATATTTATTTCTTAAGTGTATCTTTAGGTCTGAGCCATCTTGAAGCTTCAAAAATCGCAGAAGATAAAACGGAATCCACGTCTTGGCATTAAGTATACCAATATATCGTAGTATTTTGCCGAAAGAGTTGTTCCCGTTGACGCCAGCTGAAGTTGTTCATTTAAGCGTCTGAATTATTTGGTAATGCTATTTATTTTAAACGTTATATCGGACATTGGTGGGTGGTCTAGGTAGGGACATTCAGGAAGATTAGTACAAGGCTCAGAAGTGAACACGCTAGAAAAAACAATGTTGAGTACATGAGCTATGTTACGGTCTGGAATAGTCTTATTATCGTCATCAACTAGTGATACGTAATGGTTTGCGTGGCTATGAGTTAATATATTTCCAAAATTGCTTCAGGTTATTTCACAACATGGAAGACAGTGTTTCTTAATAAAACGAGCGTTTAGCGCTTGCGGCTAATGAATTGAAATCCTTTTCTGCTATTTTATATTTTTTCCCTGGCAGAAGTATTTTTTGAGCGTCTGGCTGAACGAAATAACCTTTTCTATTTGTTGTTTAGGCGTTTTAGTGTGCTGTTGACCCATGGGGATGAAGGGCGTTCTGGTATAGTAATGGTCGGGATGAATGTTTGCGCGAGTTTTAGTAGTTCTTTCGTGAAATACGTCCAGTTTATTTCAACAGTGCGCTTCGGAAATTCTGTTATATACTGGTTGTAGAAGTCAGTCAGCGCGGCATTATTGCTATCATAATCGCCTTTATCGTAAAGCGTTATTTTCTTTTCTATTTTTTTGCTCATGACCAGGTGACAAGTGAGTTCAGCGTGCAATAGAGAACGATCACTTAATCCTGGAACACAGAAGCAGGGAGGCTGTAAATACGTGACGAGTATTGCGGAGTCTCGAAATTTAAAATTTAGATCAGCTACAGCGACCATGCAGAGGTGTGCACTTCTGCTTAAGGCCTGTTTTAATCACTACGCTGCAGGATGTGATGTGAAATTGTTTATCGGGAAATTTCGCCGGATCAGTTATCTCGACAAGATCAGTTGTCGTACTCAGGGCAAGGTTTTTTTTTTTGTGGAAGCGTTGGTTCCAACCACATTCTCCGTTCATCGATTTCTGGTCACTACAAGCCTCCACGTTCCACTGAACTGGTTTGCATGCAGTAGGAACTTCTGCGCTGCCATTTTCTCGACCGTGCGATTAGGAGTGCACAACACCGTAGCGTCGCGAGAAAAATCTTGCAGTATGTGCACAACAAAAGAAGTGCTAGCCTAACTAAACCGTAATTATCAAAATTAATATAGGCAGGTTCGCCTTCGACCAGGCTAGAACGACTGCCGAAAACTGATAAGAACTAGAGCATTTCCCATACAACAAAACACAATATCCAAGTAAATGTGTTAAAGTATCATTTGAGCTGTACTTCTTTTCTGAAGAACGTGCTGCGAAAAGTGCAATTGTGGTTAGACGATATCGCTAGGAGACGTAGGCAGCGGTCCACTTTGAGAACACCGGAGCGCGTGCCGGCTGGTGGGCGCCACCGCCGGCCAGTGGTTGCAAAGAGTTTTGAGAAAGCGCAGTAAAATCGGTGAATGGCGCTCTTTCGTTGCGCGGACAATTCGCTTCGTGACATTTCGAAGCGCGGTGGCCGACGGTGTCGGACGAGGAAAGAGTACCATTCGCAAAGCGCACAGCGCCGGCTCGAATCTGGTTGCAGCCGCCGGCTTGCGCTGGCGCCATGCATCCGACAGGCGCTCTGGTGTTCCCTTCAAGAGTGGACCGCTGTGTACATGCTCTGACGACGACCCTCAGAACCATCTGAATACCTGGAACGTTCTGTTGAACTTGAGCTTCTGGCCGAATATATCACACATTTATTTGCGAAAATGTTTCACATTCCTATGCAGAAGGATAAAAGCGTAATGTTTGCAGTAGCTTACAACAGCTAAGTTGAAGATCCCTCCAACGGGTCCCATGGCTACTGCTTTCTGGATAATATTTCGTGCACCACCCTCTGTTGAGGCGTCTTCCTTACTAACAATGACATTGACTCCGGCCTTCTTCCACCTGTGCAAGCATAGACGCTGGTATCCCATGCGCACTCCAGATCGCGTGGTCAGCAGCAGCTTTCGGCATCCGCGCTTCACCATCCACTCGGCAAGTTCCAAGCCAAAGCCGCCCAGTCCTCCGATGATAACATACGACTTGTGCGCGTAGAACCAGGTGCGAGCGGTGACGTCCACGCAGAGTGGCGACGGCTGCAACTGCTGATCCTCCTCGGGGCGTGTCTGCAAACACTCAGCCATCAGTGTTATTTGAATTACAAATTTTTTATTTCCGAAGGAGCCATTGCGAGGTGCTCCACAAAAAGTTAAGAGGTGCAGCAGAAGAACAAATTATTTCCTGAACTACCAGGTCCATACAGTACAATAAAAATATTATGCGGCTCTTGTGTGCCGTCATGCTTCCCATTCTGTACTCGCTTGCACACCCACTCTCGATGAATATCATACTAGAAAACAAAAGCAGCTCCACTAACGTGAAACCTGCGGAGGGGCGAAGCATGCAGTGTGCGCCGGTGTTTCTCACAGCAAGATCACTGCCAATGGGCAATGAGAGACAGAAGAAAGATTAGACACAGATACCCGCCGTCCGCTGTTAGTTAAGGTGCACGCTGCGAACCTTTATTGTTCAACTACGCACAAGAGAAATCTACCACCGGCACTGCATTGCAGGTCACGATCCAGTGCCTATATATACGGGGTGGCTGGTGAACGATTGTGCAGCACGAGCACTGGGTCTTTTCATGAAACTCGCCAGCAGACGCTGCCTACGTAGGCATGGTCTCTCGCGGGCGAGGGCGCGTTCTTGTTCCTCGTGAGCTGGTATTTCAGCGTTCATCGCAGAAAGAACGCTTACAAAGTCAACGCGCGCCGTTTGCTCTCTCTCGCCGCACGGCGATAGCCGAGGCGGTGGCGCCCTCTCTCGCGCCCAACCAAGTGGACAGGACACGAAGACGCATGCAAGCAAACGGGTCACGACGATGCACGCGGCGACAGCCGACGACGATGCACCGCCGACAAGCGAGACCCTAAGGTGCTTCGCCCCTAATATTTGTGACATGCGCATAAGTGATACATTATATATTTCTGAAGGAGGAGCGTTTTTCACTGGTTACATAGACATTCGTGCGTGTAGAGAATATCTGCGTCCTTGAAGACGCAGGGAACAAAGCCGCAGCTCATGCTGACTGGTCGTGTCTCCACCCTCGCTTGACACAGTGACGTTCGCTATGCTCTCGTCCATGATGGTAAATCACTATTAAGAGCGAAGACTTCAGAAGAACACAGGACAAGGCACTACTAGCAACTGAAAATGTATTTGAAAACAACGGCCCCCTAAGGTAGAATAAAGTACGTTGTCGTTAGAAAGGAAGAATTACATGCGGTGCAGTCACAACGAAGGCACATTATACCCCCCGGAAAAAAACAGATCCTTCATATTCACCCCGAAAAAAAAATAACAACCTCAGATTAAGCAATACGGACCGTTGAGAAACACAACAACTACCATTCTCCTTGATTGCGTAGGCTTCAAAGGTGTGTTTGGTGTGCATGTAAACGATAGTAGCTTTATAGTAGTAGCTTTAGAGGACCATAGTAGCTTTAGAGGACCCGTACAAGATCGCGAGTTCAGACCGACTAGTGGGGCTGATCCAAGAGGGAACTCCGGCTTTTCTGTTGACATTGAGGAGCTTTTCTACTCTATTCCCCACGAGGACCTTTTCAAGGCAGTTCGCAATTGTATTGAACGTTATGGTGCGGTGGTGTTCCAGAACTCGAGTGGTGTCTCGGTAGGGGGATTCCTGGAGCTGCTGGAGACCTACCTTACATCTACAATTGTGAGTTTCCAGGAGAGCTTTTACGTACAAAAGCGAGGCATATGCATAGGGTCTTGCGTAGCGCCAGTGCTCGCGGAAATATTTTTAGCTGATATAGATTGTTCCTTGTCCCGTGTCCTCACCGACGATTACATTGCTCGTGTCTGTAGATACGTAGATGACTTTTTAGTACTTGTAAAAACTGACTCTAACGAGGACCTTGAAGAGATAGCTAAGCGCATTCTTCAGTCTTTTAAATCCACAGCAACTAAGTTGAATTTTACTTTTGAATTGCCTGACAATGCATCTCTGCAGTTCTTAGATTTAAAGTTGTTTTTTTAAGGACAGCAAACACTTGTGCTGGTCGTACTCGCCACGCACGAACAAGGCCCTATTGCCTTTCGATTCCTCGCACTCGAAGCTTGTGAAGAGGGGCATGGCGGTGTCGTGCTTAAGGTCTTCTTTGACCAAGTCATGTCACCACTATGTCAATGATAGTTTCTCTACACAAGTGAGTCGTCTCCGAATTGCAGGTTTCCCGCAGACGCTGTTTCAGGCTGTAGCAGAATCACTTTTAAGGGTCATTTGCCACCATACCACTGCAGCTGACGGAAATGCAGAAGTAAATGAAGCAAAAGAATCGGAGAAGAATGAAAGGCGCAAGTTTGAAGTGATGCCGTACATACACAAGGTGTCGAACGGCATTAAAAAGGTGGCGGGAAGATACGGGGTCGATATGGTTTTTTCAGCGCCTTGCAATTTGTCGCGTTTGTGTGCCATGTCCAACGCGAGCAAAGTGAACAATAGAGGATGTGATGTTAAGCACAGACGTGCGTATGTACCCTGTACATCTGAAGTGGTCTACGAATTCCCCCTGACCTGTGGAATGGTTTATGTGGGGCAGACCGGAAGGTGTATTAACAAGCGTTTGATGGAGCATGCTAATTCATTAGGAGACGGGAGTGGGAAGCACCTACCAGTTCATTGTGGCGCATGTGCGCAGGGATGCAAGCCCATCTTCAGTAGCACCAAGGTGATAGGGCGAGCCAGAAGCCAAACAGCAAGAGAAATCTTGGAGGCATCTTGGATAGCTAGACATGGGCCTGATAAGTGCGTCAGCAACACATCCGTGTATCTTTCCAGAAAAGAGCGCGATTTCCTTTGTAGTAGATAGGAGTCTTGGGGGTGGTGAAACCTGTCACGTGGTCATGAATGTCATTGCGCACGCGCTTAGTTTGTTTCATAAGGGTGGTGTATGTTTCAATAAACCAGTTGTTAGTCTGCGATCGTCCTGTCCACTTCGTTACTGGTGTCTCGTCCTTAGCGCAGTTATAAATTTTTTCTTCAATTAAATGAACAGAGACAAGAAATAGAGAGAAAAAAACAGAGAGACAAGAGGAAAAAAGAGATAGAGGAATAAATAAAAATAAACACAAAAAGAAAGACG
Organism: Rhipicephalus sanguineus; assembly: GCF_013339695.2. Classification (NCBI taxonomy): domain Eukaryota; kingdom Metazoa; phylum Arthropoda; class Arachnida; order Ixodida; family Ixodidae; genus Rhipicephalus; species Rhipicephalus sanguineus. Next base: position 173,316,565 of record NC_051179.1, on the reverse strand, counting down.
GCGGCTGAGCTCCGCACTTCCTTCAGGCTTGACACCACTAGTGCGCAGCTGCCTTATTTTTTATTTTTATTTTAAATGCGAAGCATTTCTTAGCGAACCTCTGGCACTTTCAGCGTTTCTATCTACCTATCTATCTATCTATCTAGCCGCCTACGACTGGGGGCTCTCATGATCGCCTCCTTAATTTGGTGTAGACCAAAATTTGCACGGGAGGGTAAGAGGATTTGACGAATATGACTGCCGGGTCACGACATGAATAACGTTAAAATCCTGTCGCGTACGTCGTCAAACCCTTTCCATTAGACACGTGTGTCACATACCCGTTTACCACGCGCCGCGGTGTACGGGTATGCGCCACAGGTGATTGACCGTTTATGTCTGCCCAAGAACGGCGAGAACAGACATTGGTAACTTAAATACTAAGAGGTAAAGAAAAAACATCGGCAGCGTTGACTCAACGAATGGAAAGAGTGAAAATTGCGATCCCAGCAGGAATCGAACCCAAGAATTCTGCGTGGCAATCAGGTATTCTACTACTGAGCCACGCCAGGTCTATAAATTGGGTTCGAAAAACAGCCTACGCAGGCGTAATATCGGTGCAACGTCAATTGTGGTTGTGGTGCTGGCTATCTCATTTTACAAGAAAGCAATAAACACTACATGATACTCCTACGATGTGTACTCCTACGATACAGGGGTCATATCAGGATAACGTCTGTAGTTCCAGTGTTGGCCCCGCTTTTATAGCAGTCTAATAAACATTCCGTTTGTATTCCTATGATTCAGCAAGCTATACTGAAGCATTGCTCGACACCGGAGGAATGTATTAACGAAAGTTACATATAATATCCACATCACCCACCGTAAAGTGCACTTCGTCCACCAGAACGACGCAGTGTCCTCTTCATTTCTTACGAGGCTGGGCGATGCCCTCATGCTCACCGAGGATGATGCCAGGTTGATTGACAGCCGCTTTGTAGACTAGGCTACGTATGCCACATACGCCCAGGTAGTCTACGAATACGACAAACACCATCCACTGATGTTGGTCTACGTAGCACTATGCAGGCCTACCAGCCTCGACGGCCTATACCTCACCAACGCAAAGGGTGGCTTCAGATTCCGACATGTCGCCGGCTCTGTCGACAATTTGTCGACAAAATGACCGAGGCATCCACGAGTTTTAACAGATCTACTATACCATATACTTCACTACACATGGACCCCTCGTCACCACAATCACGACCGCATCCTATAACAAGTCATGACAAGCTGCTGGTGCTCACTGACCACGGCGATGATGTCCTTGTTCAAGAACTGTCAAGAACTTCTTGCACACATGCACACGGGTTCGTGAAACGTGCGTGCGTTCTCGGGACACGTATAAGTACTACATATCATCTTACCGCTTCTGGAGTTGTGAATACCCACTTTGCCATTGGCAGCGTTACCCAACTGTTAACAACTCGTTATACAACACATTTGCGGCTCTTCAACATATATATGTGTGCGTATAAAATTTATACAAATCTTTAGCGTCATTTTGTAACGTGTCGCTCAGTAAAAAAAGTTACGCCACAGTCACCCACCCGCCGCATGCTTCGCATAACATCGACTCCCACGGCACGTGGGATCTGCCGAATCTTTTTTAACGAAAGCTTGAAACTTCGGTGGTTTGACCAGCTTTCTTTACGTTTCCTAATACCAAAGTCTTTGCCTTACCAAACTCAAGTTTTTGTTCACAAATTTCAACTGAAACAAGGATTTATGTGATTATAATTCAAATGACATTTAACACATTGTATACATAACAATGCCTTGAGATATACCGTGAAGAGGAAGATTAGGTAAAACATGCGAATCACTGAAACCCTGCTCGAAGCAAATATGCTCTACCGCTCTGCACGTTTTACTAAAGTGCAGTGCCAGTGTTGAAGGCGACAGTTCTGGACTTCTCGTCAAATCTAATTCTTTAGCGAGTTTCTATTTCTAAAAGTACTTCGGCGTTGTCTACAACTGAGATAAATTTTGAGAAATACCTTACTACACAAAGCGTCGAGTAATTAAAATAGCAGTTCACATTTCCAGTGAGAGAGAGAGAGAGAGAGTGATTCGTGAAAGAAATGAAAAGGGGCGCTATTTTCTGCCTCCCGTCGTGGGGGCACGGCTCAGCGCCCTTAGGAATGGGGAAGGGGAAGTAAAGATGATAGAAGAAAGGAAGATAGAAGGAGTGATTAGCGGGGCAAGAGTGTCTTGTCCACGAAGGCGGGAGCACGAAGCCAAAGGGCTCGTCTATAATGTGGCGAGGTCCGCAGAAGCCGCAAACTCGAGGAAGGCTCGCAGGGCTTGCAGCTTTGAACGTGCAGGAAAGAGAAGGACTATACCACCCAGCAGTAACAAAAGCCACTTCACATGCCGGGCGTTTGAAGAAAGGTGTCCGAAAATCCTCATAAATAAGAGAAATGCGATATTTGTTCGATGCCTTCACAATTACTTCTACTGTAGCAGCAGGCATCTTAAATGACTAAAGACATCATTTGCGAGAGCAAATATGAAAGTTAAAATATTACATTTTTAATTAGTGGAGCTAGGCGGTTATGTGAAATGGGAGATTTGAAGGCCTGCGTGCGAAGAACCCATTGCAGCTTTGACATTCCGAAAAAGCGGCCTCTAGTAATAATTGCGAAGTAATGAAATTCAACCAAATTCAGCAAATGACATAATCTTCTGAGACGTCCAAACTTGTGAGCGTCATTATATCGACCATCAACCGACTTCGTTATGTTGCTGTGCGGGTTGCGCCAGCAACTGTAGCACGCATAGGGCACATACGTTAGCGAACGAGGAAGAACTACACCTCTGCAATCGTTGTCTTTACCAGTGACGCAGTTCTGGTCATCTCCTTGTTGCGCTCATCGGTTGCTTCGGTTTCCGTTTCGCCGTTGAATTTTGTTGAATTTCTGTACGACTCAATAATCGTTAGAGGCCGCTTTTGCTGTATCTCAAAACTGAGATGGATCCTTCGCATGAAGAAATTCAATTCTCCCATTTCACATAACCGCCTAACTCCCTTAGTTAAAAAGTTGAATAACTAAACTCCCTAATTACAGTCCGAAATAATGCATTTAACCATCTTAAGATGCCTCCCGCTACAGTAGAAAAAGCAATTCTGAAGGCAGAGAGCGATTATCACATTTTCCGGATTTTGAAGGATGTTTGTACACATTTTTTGAAACTCCATCTATGTTCGAAGTGCGAGTGCATATGTACTGGATAAGTGCATCACTGTCTTTACTGATGCATGTGTGATTAGTTCTAACGTTTAATCTTCCATACAACCATGGAATATTGAAGTTACGCTGGAGATTTTGGCAACATTATGTATCGCTGTACTCGCTTCTGATGTGCCGTGACATTACTTACGTTTATTTATTCCTCCCTTCATTCACTCAAATTACGAATGCACCATTCTTCGAGGTCATTTAATGCATTTGTTTTTCGCAGGGCCATCTGTTCTTTTTTTCCCAGCGAGCATTACGTAGGGCACTTGCATTAAGAGTGCGCTTAGTATCGCTACTATTCATTCTCACATCATTACATCTCCATTAACGACGACTTGACAAAAGCTGACATAGAATATGGTTGAAGAGAACGTTTTCTCAACAGCAGTTACTTTGCATTTTTTTATGTGGAGGAGTGTATGAGTACATGTTTACTTCAACTCAACAATTGCATGATCACTTAATTATCTGCGGACAGGAATAATGATGCTGCTTGAGATGCTCTTATTGCACATACTACTTAAATTGGAAATTACGCCTTTTCGGACTAGTCGTTTAGATGCGTTTCGAGAGGCCAAAGCGCTTGACAACACGACCAAATAAGGGAGCGATACGAGCGCAAACTTCCAACTCTGTTTCATTTCTGTTTTCGCAGTTACCTATCATGTGCCAAGCTGTTAAACATTTGTTAACACGTGTTTTGTTTATTGCAACATCCACAGAAAAAACAGAAACCTTCCTGTAAAATTGTTCAAGAGTCAGATAATACACAGCCATGGAGGAAGGAAAGCTAATGAGATGTCCTTGCGTCACATTTGTGAACCACCACATGGATCGATGTATAGATGGATGGGTGGATGGATGTATGGATGAACGTCACCTTTATAACGAGGCGGTGACCTGTGCGCCACCAAGCTATAGAAAAGCAGCAGTTTATTTTGATTCGTCCTAATGCCTTGTCTACTTGAAATAAGTCGTTCTTACTATAAAAGAAAACAGCAAATTCACCGCCCAACTCTCTGCCCCTTATGGTATAGTGACCTTATTTTCCCCACTATTTATTTTGTCCTTTGTCTCCACTATTTCGCCACCAATATTCTATCCGTATCTTACTTACTTCAATAGCGGAAGTGTCTACCTTTGAATTGTTTGCCCTGAAACCCAAGGCTTCATGTAGGCTAGTGCTCAAGCATAGCCCGAGCATATCTGCGCATTCAATTAGAGCATGCTCTGTCGTTTGCTTAGCTTAGCTAGATCATGTGCCTTTTTCTTCTTCTTTACTGAATCTCGCTATGTAGCTACGCGTTATAAGCCAACGCGACCTCGCTTCAAGAAGAAAATCGTTTCCACTTGAATTATGATATAACGGTTCCTTCCCTATTTCGTGTTTGCACTTTTGGTACTTCATGAGAGTCGTTTTTTTTTTCTATCGCTGGCTATCCAATCAATCCTCTCCATCTCTCTCATTTTTCGCCTAATGATCTTTGCTGCTATATCGCTTACACTGCCAGCCATATACTCCCTAGTTCTTTTAGATGCGAAGGCATCTCTTGCTCGGGGGTATGTCCCGCGTCGTGCTAGTCCGCACTCACACTACGCATGCGCAACACTCCTCCTTCCCTCTGTCCAACAGGTGCGCGTTACTCTCTCCACTTTTCTACCAGCACCTGCTTGCGCTTCTGCTGCGTTCTCGCTTCTGCTCTCGCGGCGCATGCGCTACTCTCCTCCTCTAGTCTCCTCTCCTTCAAGTAGTAGAGCGCTGCGCGCGTTCAGTCCAGCGCTTGCTTCGGTTGACTCCTCTGAAATGCGGGCTCGACATGCCCAAATTCCTTCCTGCGCAGCGCCACGATGAGCGCCTGCCCATGCGCGTGCCTTCCCCTCTCTCTCCTCTCCTGCGCTGCTCCCCTCTCACGCGCATGTTGACCGCGTTCCCCGCTCGCCCTGTGAGAATTACCGGCCAGGCTAGAGGGAAGACACGACGCGCGTAGTGTTCCTCTTCGCGTTCCACGACGCGAGGTCGGTAGCATGCCCAACGAACGCCAACGGAAGGCGATCGTGCAAGTGCTCCGGCTTCGCATCGCCTCATGGTCCCCTTTAGCGGGAGATCGTGTAATTTTAGAGGCGAAGCTCCTTAGGGTGTGGGTCGTTCTCTCCTCTGTAGTAGTAGTAGTAGTAGTAGTATGTAGCAAGCTCTAGTTTAATGAATTGCTCACTAGATGAGCAATTCACTAGATATCATAATTTACAAGACAGCGTAGTGTTCCTTGATTAAATCACACTAAAAGACATACTTTGCAGGCGATATACTCTAGTGAGCTTTAAACTTTTCGCCTTAATGTACATGATAAAGAAATTATTTCTTCGAAAAACGCAACGCACACCTTGAGCAAGATGTTTGGCTAAATGGGACCATGAGGCGATGCGAAGCCGGAGCACTTGCACGATCGCGTTCCGTTGGTTTTCATTGGGCATGCTGCCGACCTCGCGTCGTGGAAAGCGAAGAGTAATGCTACGCGCGTCGTTTCTTCCCTCTAGCCTTGCCGTTAATTCTCACAGGGCGAACGGGGAACGCAGTCGCTCTTGGCGCGCTTTCTCTTTCGCTCGGAGTCACGCTCGCTCTTGGCGCTCTCTCTCTTTCGCTCGGGAGCGGACACTTTCCCTACATTTCACCGATCACAAAGCGGTGATCATGAAGGGAACACGTAAAGCAACAGTACAATAAAGGTTTGATGTTTAATATATACACGGTGTTTCACACTCTTTTTATGATGTACTGGGTGAATTTCACGGAAGAGTTTCACGGTTTGCCGATGATTCCCTTCGGAGCTTCGCCCCACTCATCATCATTCAGCCCGTAGATATGCTGTGATTTTTTTTTGTGTGCGCCGCGCATACGCATGCACCTAACCGACTATCCTGGCTGCGCCTCCTATGGAAGAAGCCACTCAACAGGCAGCCATTTCCGGCGCATCGTTTGCAAGCGCGGTGGCGCCTCTAGCGAAAGCCGCAAAACATTTGCCGTCTTTTTCGCCGTGCAAGAGGTAGGAGCGTCCAAGGTTCTTTCTGCGTGTTTTCTAGGCCAGCTAGGCAAGGCGCAGCTGTTGCGAGCCCGTGTACATATCGCGCGTGCTGCGGACAAGCACTTGGATGCCCTTTTCAATCGTACGCAGTTTCACATCATTCCGCACGCTTCTATGATGATATGGAATTTTCATGCGAAGCTCTTTGATGCGCACTGCGTTAATCTCTGTGCACAGGCTCAAAAACCCTGTAGAAATCTATTTTTGTTGTATGACGTGCTTAACAGGAATCATATCCTCTTTTTTGAAGCTGTGCAGTGAAGTGCAGTAAATTTTTGTTGTTATCGGACTACATTACGTAATTATATTGTGCGTAATGCGCGCTCTGTAGGCTAGTTATTGTGTATTCGTAGGACTTACGAACTTCGTGCACATGAACGCGCATACAGTGCAACAGAATCGTCTTTTTGAATGTACAGTTAGTTCAATTACGCACACGTTAGCGTCGCACTGTTTAGCTACTAAATCATCTCTTAAAATTGGGCAGTGCCGCGCGCACTGCACATATACGCGCAGAGCACAGCTAACGACCACTCGATCGGGAAATCGGGCTATGAGAAACGAAAAGAAAGATTTAATGCCCAGCATTCCTTCCAGCAATTTACATCCTGACTATATGACGCATCGCTGGCAGTACAGTTTGATCACGATGCTGCAGGCGCTGAATATTTTTTAGATGCGTAGCAGCTCTTTGACTAGCCTGTGTAACGCTGCCCGTCCGTCCGCACAAACGCGAGGCAACGCGCTTCCCTCGGCGCAGGTGTTGGAGCTGTGCCAAGTAGGTCACGCCGCAGCTGGGCGTTGACGTCACGCACACCTCGCACGCTTCCCTCGCAGGTGCGCGCGTACGTCACTCTCTCCCTCACCCGCCGGAGCGCCGCAGCTGCCGGCTCCAACACACGCTCGCCTCCCGTGTCCGCGTTTCAAACAAACGTTTACAACAGTAAACGCTACACCGAGTTTCGCTTCAAACGAATCTTCCAGAGCTCACCAAAGCACCCGCGTTAGCGCCATTCAACCCGTGACGCCACCCATGCGCAACGCTGCTGCTTCGCATCCAATCAGCGTTCCCTTCGGGGAGATGGTCCAATTTTATTACTGCAACGTAACCGGTGGTATCTAGGCTCCTGTGCAAGAGCGCTGCTCGAAGAATTTCAGCGCCCAAAGCCCAGGCCTCCTCCCTCAAAAAGCCAGGCGTAAAGGCACGCTTACAACATTTAAGTACACGCAGACCGGACATCATGCGTCACGATTGCGCAGGGGCTTCAGATCTGCGCAGGAGTAGACCAGCTGCGCAGGAGAGAACACTGCGGGGCGTCTGCAGATTTGTTTGCCCCATAAATATGAGTTCACTTCAGCCACACTTTTCACAATGCATTGGGATACGATAGGGTGCGTCGTTCTTTTTATTTTTTATTTTATTTTTAAATACTGCAGCCCTATGCCGGGCTATTGCAGGAGTGGCATACATTTTCATACACAAATACATTGTTAACAAGGTTTAAAAAACAAAAACCAAACGATTTATCATAACAATGCATCTACAAAATCCGACAACGACAATTCACGAGTACAACCAGGTAATTCATTCCATCTTTCAATAACTCTAGGAAAATAACTATTCTTAAAAATTTTCGTGTGCGTAAAGAAAGGCTTTAGGTTGAGGCTGTGGTAACGCCTAGTTGAAAGAGTATTAGCATAGTAGATGTAATCGTCGGAAGATAGTCGACAAGATGAGTGAAGAAATGGGTGCAATAGCTTCAAGGAATCGGTATCCCGTCTCGTGCATAGGATAGGGAGTTTCAAGGAATTCATTGCTGATGAAGGTGAAAAATTACGATCATAGCGTTTGCAAATGAAACGAACTGCCTTCCTTTGTACAGATTCAATTTTGGTGACGTCACTTGTTTTGTACGGGTTCCAGACACATGAAGCATACTCTAGTATAGGGCGTATAAGCGTTTTATATAACAGTAACTTAGTGCATTTCGGAGATTTAGATGACATACGACGCAGGTAACCTAATTTTTTCAGTGCTTTGGATGTAATGTAGTCAATATGCTTCCCTTCCCCCATGTTCTCAGTCTAGCAAGAGCTCACCTGAAGTACTATTTTTCCCACGTGTTTTCCAGAGGCCATAAACCGGAATGCCGCTTCCGCTTCGTCCGATGGGTACAGGATGACATCGAGTGGTTGCACGACACCCAGAGCAATGCCGGTGCGGACTAGTTCCGCGACACGACGCCATCCTGAGTCGTCTCTGAGTAGAAGTTCCAGCAAGATTCCATGGAACGTGACACCTTTCAGGAACGCCGACATCCCCAGTGGAGAGTCATTCGACAAATCAAACTTGCCGATCTCTAGGAAGCGGCCGTTGGTTGCCAGGCAGCGAACACTGGCCTGGAGTTTTTCCTCAGCAAGGGAGTTGATGACAACGTCCACACCTGGCGTAAAGATGCACATGGTGTTTGAGACTGATAATAATACGCGCATATTTTGACACGATGTAGCAAACACACTCTAAAAACTGGCAAGGGTATCTCAAGAGTAAAAGAGCCGAGTTACTCTTCAGAGCGTTCTCTTACTCTCGCAAAGCATCGCATAGAGTGAAATGCACGTTCACTCTGTACGAAAGGCGAGAGTGAAATGTGCTTATACTCCACCTCTATCTGAGATAGTGGAATGCCCGTATAATCTTCTGGCATCAGAAAGTAAAACGCAGTGATTTGCCTGCTTCTCATATATGAACAAAATAAATAAATATATATATATATATATATATATATATATATATATATATATATATATATATATATATATATATATATATATATATCGAGATGTGCCGGCATACCGCGAGCGATGACTACTCATTATTAAGCACCAAAGCAAAAATCACGGATATTAGGCTATTTATCCCAGTGCCTTCCAGTACACCAAAAAGCACTGGGAGGCGTGGAAACGCTGCTTTTCTTTATTTGTCGCCTCCAGCCCCGCGACGAATGCAGTGCTCTCTATTGTACGCTGTTGTAGCAGCGTTTCCACGCCTCCCAGTGCTTTTCAGTGTACTGGAAGGCACTGAGATAAATAGCCTAATATCCGCGTTTTTAGCTTTAGATTTGTGCAGTAAAAAAGCGAATATCACCTCATGGAGTCGGTCGACGATCGAAACTACATTCGAAAGGTTTTTAAATTCTTCGTATTTTTATATCCACGTTTTTCGTTACGAACGCCATGCTCAGAGTGACTGCCCAAGCTAAATGGTCCGTACCGCTAGAGTAGGCTATTACGGCTGTAGTCGCGGAACGTGAACAATAATAACCGAAAATATGTCCGAGGGCGTAAAGAAAAGCCAGGTGTTCAATGTGCAGTTCAGAAGTACAGCGTTTTCTACACAGAAATTACTAACCGCTTAGCGAGTCAACGAGAATGCCGCACGTATCTTCGGTTACGCTAATCTTGTTTGCTGGGATATGTGCCGGATTGACGCTCTGATACCGAAAAGCACGAAACAAACAATTGAACTACCTGTGTTTGGTAGGCGCATACACGGAGACTCAAACCGGCGTTTCAAAACAAGGAAATGAAGAGAGGTCACTGACATGATCAGTGACAACATGAAATAAAACGGGCGTGCTCGTCGTCTTCCAGTGTGGCGTTGCTTACCGATTGATGCCTACGGGATCAGGTTTTTACCAGTTAATTAAGAAGATGATGGAGCACCTTATGATACTATTATGTTGCTCGGCCTTCACAGTATCTGGAAAAAGTACATGGCAGTCCGCCATGCCGACATCAATACACTGCCCATTCGTGAATATTTCCGCCAAATGATCACGAAGTTTATTGAAGGGTGTAAAACTAAAGACCCAATTCCAGAGTGGCTCGAACATCTTGAGCCACATATCCGTATAAAGGAATTCTAGTCACTATGTAACCATTCCGGTCTTTACCTCTGCATGTACTGTTTATGCACTGTAATATTATTGTATGAGGTGCAAAAGTAAGTAATAAAGAAAGAAAATTCCAGTGTGGCGTTGCGGTAGCGCGTCGGACTCGCAATCTGAGGGACGCTGGTTCGAACCTCGCTCGCCCGTGCTTTTTCTAACGTCTTTTTTTTTGTCGCAGTGCTCGTTATTATGTAATCATTACGGTCTACGCATGAATAAATTGTGAAGAGCAATTTTAAGGCCCAATTTTGGCCCGAGTTCTGCTATTTTTTTTCTGGAGGTGTGTTACTACTCCCTTCGAAGGGGTACAACTACTTTGTTTCGGCAAGAGTTATGCTACTCTGTTGAAGTGGAGTACAATAGCCCTCTCTGGGGGCATTACTGTACTCTGCCTCAAGAAGAGGTGATTTACACTGGAAAAGAGAGTTCAATATGGGACAAGGACTAAGAGAGTGCCCAGCACTCTCTTAGTTCTTAGAGTGCAGAACGAAAAAAAGAGATCACGGAGCCCCTTAGGCATTCGCCAAAAACGACTCGAAGGCGAGCGCAAACCGCTGTGGCTGTTTGACCAAGAACTTCACATTGACATCCAACATTCACTAAACAACTAATATTAATTTATTAAGTCGTAATAATAATTGATTGAGATTAACGTCCCAAAACCACGGTATGATGATGAGGAACGCCGTAGCGGAGGGCTCCGGAAAATTCGACCACCTGGGATTCTTCAACGTGCACCTAAATCTAAGTAGACGGGACTCAAGCATTTTGGCCTCCACCAGAAACGCGGCCGCTGCAGCCGGGATTCGATTCCGCGAAATCTAGTAAAGCGTCGCTAATGCCATCTTCACGAATGAACTTTCACTCGGCATTCCCTTCACTTCATTTGATTATAAGCATATGAGCTTCTTACTAATTAAACCTTTGCTAATTATCTGAAACAACTAACATTCAATAAATAACTCACTAATCACTCAGTTTGCTTTTCGCCGCCGTGATGGTATTGTGGTTACGGTGCTGGACTGCTAGCCGGGGGATCTAATCGAGGCCGCGGTGGCCGCACTTCGATGGAGGCGAAATGCTACAGACCCGTGTAGTTAGATTTATGTGCGCGTTAAAAAAACTGTAGTGGGTCAAAATTTCCGGAGCCTTCCAGTGCGGTGTCCCCCATAATCATTCAGTGGTTTGGGGACATAAAACCTCAACAGCTTTTATTACCTAATTTGCTTTGGGAATAATCATATATATGGACTTCTGTGTGGCATTCGCTCTTTATAGACGTCAGTGAGCGAAGTCGTACAAACGCCGCTTTTATTCTCTCCAAGCATCCAGTGTCCCTTCGCCGAAGATTTCCATATCGCCTCCTACGCCAGAGAATCGTCTTCTTTATGTTATTTATCTGGCCGGTTCCAGGTCTTCGCAAAGACGAAGTGAGAGTCACGCGAACACCGTTGCTTTTCTATTTTCTAACACGAAGTTGTTTTATGCCTGGATCCGCCTTCACTGGCATCATATCCGTCATGGATGCGACGTAGGTAGAAAGCACGCGAACAAATGACAAACCAAAAGAAAAAGGTTTGGTTCATTTGAATGACCTAGGAATCGAACCTATGATCGACAAGTGCTGGGCGCTCTACCCACTGTGCAAAGAAGCACATGTATAAGGCTTCACAAGCGAGCTTCATATCTCGCACACACTTTCCCTTTCGAAGGGCGTCTTGCTGGGCGAGTTGGTATGATAAAATCATTAAACGCAGCGCAAGAAAGGACACAGAAAAGGAGCACACTACACAGCGCTGTGTAGTGTGTTCCTGTTCTGTGTCCCTGTTTTTTGCGCTGACTTTAATGATGCTTTCCCTTTCGCAATGATCTAGGTCGGCGGAGACGATGTCTTCGTCTGGGCGACATCGCCCATGTATCATGACACTAACGAGAGCCAGCAAAAAGCGCTTTAGGGGCTTTCGGTGCAGCGAGAAACACGTCAGCGGGAAGCGGAACGCCTTCCCACGTATATGGCGCCAGTAACAATCTCGCTCTCGCGTTCCTAGAGCGTTGTGTGGTATATGCGGGAGCACAGGCGTACAGTTAGCCTATTACTGGGAACGCACGCCTTGGTGTTTCTTTCGTCAAATGACGACGCTGTGAATATGTGCATATCGAGTACCAGTGTTATGTGTTTCTTTATGCCATCTTTGCGCGGGATTCAGCTTATGCTGTTTCCATGTGTATGTTAACTACTTCAGCTACCACTGGGGTCAAAACACGATGTTTGGATAGTCGTAGGCATGGAGATGGACCACTAGGCGTCAACGTGGGTGCATCCACATCAAACGGTGCTATAGCTGCCAAACACCAATAGACATTGTGCAAGCTTTGATACATTAATGTACAATAAACAATCATCTGTACTTTTGTAAAGGCACGGTTCACTTTCGTGTTATACCGATTCCTATACCGGAGGGATCAACCATGTTTATTTTTTTAATCACGCGAACAACACAAAGATGAAGTTGACTACCAGCGCGCGTGCCTCGATACACCAGACGCACGTGTGGTCACGTGACTTCAGGCCGAGTCACGTGAACGCAGCAAAGATGACGAAAACGCCCAGCTTGCGCACCGGGAGCCGCGAGGCGCACGGTGGGTTTCATGGAGAAAGGAAAGAAATATAGGAGGGAGCACGCCTAGCTATGGTGGCTAGAGGGGGAGGTGTCAGCGTCGGCCGAGCTGCGCCGTGCAAGCCGGTGCGGCACATTTTCATGACGCCAACAGGTGGCGCGCTCGTCGTCTCCGAGATGCCTAGAGCGAGGTCTGGCGAAGTGGTCTCGTGGATTCTCTCCGGCAAAGTGCGTGTTATGTAACCTGTTGCTTCGCCTGCTCGGCTTTTGCTTGTGCGTATTGGTGCCTGATGGCCAAAGCCGTTGCCGTAGCCACCTGCGCTTCGCGGGAAACCGGAATTTCCTAGTCAGCGAACGCGTCTATGGCACGCTGTCTACTAAAGCGAGAAACGCATGTTGCGTTTTTCGCGACCGAGAAACGTACGTATGTCGCGGTTTTTGCGAGCGAGAAAAGCATGTCACGTTTTTCTCGACCGATAAACGTATGCCGCATTGTTCGCGAGCGACAAACGCATGTCGCGTTTTCTCGCGAGCAAAAACGACAATTGTGCGGCAACGCCGGTGTTGCTGCCGATCTCGTCAGCGCACAACATTTTCTGTCGTGAAGTTGTGTCGTCCCGTCGATAGATTAGATTATAGATTATCCGTCGCCGTCACCGCACCAGAGGACGCGTGCCTTGGTTACTTTATGTGATCGACCGAGCATCGCAAGAAAGCCGAAAAGCGTCCGCTACATTGCGCCGACGGCTCACCTGCGAGTTTGTTGTTTTCATGTGCTGACGCTACGTGATGGCAAAACTGCAGAGACAGCAGAGACATTGTTTCGCCCCTCGGTCCACTACGGAATACGTCTCCGGACAGGAAAAAAAAGAGAAATTAAGGTCTCTCTCATCGCAGTTATCCCGCCGATGATGAACGTCGACCGCCAGGGTTGAGAACGTTCCATTCCACGAGCTGATAAGCCGCTGGACAAGAATAGCGTTGTCTGTGAACTTCACTTCGACAAGAGGTTTATATTTCGCAGCTACACACATGTGATCAACGGTGAAACTGTAAATTCCCTGTGGTCGCCCTTCCTAACACCAGATGCGGTTCCAGCTTTGTTCCCAACGTCGCTGCGTACCTTTCCAAGAAGTTGCCAGCGAAACGGGGGGCAATAGCTCCCGCAAACGACCACCCACTGCATAAGCCGAGGTGCAGTGTTTTCCAATCGTTACGCTCCACACAAAGCTTCAGCAGTACGAAGCAATTACCAAAGCTCTTGTTCGGCCAGCTTCATTGATATGTTTGCCTAATCTCGAAAATTATTTGGTTATATCGTTAGTGTGCGCAGTAAGAAGTCGTGGACGGAAAACGCGCCTCGCGTCCGTACAAAACACCTCCGCGAACCTAAGCCAGCGCGCGGATGAAATCTCGGAGCCGACAGACGCGCCCGAGGACGCGCCCATGCGGCGGCGCTGCTGTCGGCACCGTGATGCCGCCCGCGCCGTCACATCGTCATGAAAAAATGCTTCGTCTCCGGCGCGCCGTTGCTCACACCTCCCCCTCTAGCCACCATAGCCTAGCGTTCACAAGCCAACCTCGTCTGAAGCCGCGCCATCCTCCTTTGAAACCGCGCCAACCTCCTCTGAAGCCGCTTGCTCCGCGAGTTCGAGGCTCATTTCCCATGATGCTCCTGTTTCATTTCCTTTTTTGGTGGGCTCATGAACAAAAAACAAAAATTGACGAGCGCGCGCGTCTAGCGTCCACAAGCCAACCTCCTCGGACGCCGCTCCCCCCTATCACCGCTTGCCTATCACGTGAGGGTGCTCATTTGCCAGCATGCCCCTGTTTTATTTTGTTTTGGCTGGGCTTCAAAAGTGTCACGTGACGCTCCCTCCTGGTTTTTTTTTCATCCATGGCGGGTTTTTACAGCTGAGCTATATGTGGCTGAGTGAATGAACATTCGTCTGACGTCTGGGCGCAAAAGCTCCTAGCGCATGTTCCACAGAAATGTGACAAATCCCACTACACACTAACTACTTTACTAAAAATGAAGAAGAGAAGGCACGGGCGGCAAACACCAAGCAAGATTTCTCGACAAACGTAAGGGATAAATAAGGAAAAACTAATGAACCGTCACGATTAACTCAGTGATAAACACCAGCGCCCCACATTTCAGCTTCGCTGGTCAACGATCTGGACGGAGTGCCTGGGCGGGGATTTTTAGGGGCGTAGCTCCTCTTAGTCTAATCATGTCCCATGTCAGGCGTAACCGGCAGTGGCAGTATCTCCCGAACAGTTTAATAGATGGCGCTGTCTCATAGAAGTACATACAAACTGCAGTTCAGGGACGATATTCTAGATGGCGCTGTACACAATGTGTGTCATCACCATTTCTCGTCTCTTTTCCTAGATGGCGTTGGTCCAATGGAATTGTGTGCAATATGGCGCTTGTGTGAATCGACACTAGATGGCGCTGGAAGTGCCGCTGCTCTCCGATTAACTGCCGCGCGGGCGGCGCGGGGAGGCGCGGGGAGCGAGCGCCTCTCTTATTCTCCTGGATCGTCGCCGTACGTGTCGGCGCTCGCTTGGCGGCAGCCTGGCGGATCCCGAGACGGTGGGCGCCAAGGACGCCGCTGCGAAACGGGCTCAACGAGAAGCGGATCCCGAGACCATGATTGCCTTCAGGAGCTTCGCCCAAGCTCTTCACCATTCAGCCGTGGATATGCTGTAATTTTTTTGTTATTCATGTGCGTTTCAGAACTACCGTAAAAAGCACGAGCCTAAATCACTGTTTCTTTCACTGTTTTTCTTTACCCGATGAGATGAATAAAAACAGTCAGCGCATGCGCGTTCAATGAAACATTTCGTTAGTAGCACGGGCGTGCCTTCTGTTTACTGAGCGGCTCTTCCGCCGACATGTTGAATTTTGATCCATGACCGCAGGGGGGGGGGTGTGATTGCTCGGTATTTTACGGTACACGCCGGCTTTCCCCACGTGACCCTAGTCATGAGGCATAAAAGGCATTCCTCTTATAAACTCGATATTTTACGTCCCAAAGCAGGCCGATGCCATGTGCAATAAGCAAACATTTCGCTATTTCGCTATTTCAAAGTTACCGTGGGTTATCCTACTTGCCACGAGTTGGGTCTCATTCTATTACAGTGTTTGTTACTTCTCCACAATAGGCAAGCGTACTCAACTATTTATTAGGAAGGTGTTAATCACGGAAGGAACGCCGCATTTACAGGTGGAGAATGAAGGCGACTGCTTAGCCTGCATCAAACATTTCATGTGTTAAGATGTTTATTTGCCGGCACTCAGCGACAACACATAATGGCGACAGTCACTGCCAAGCACGGGCTCTCAGCGCGAGTAGCGTCCTCTCAGAAGAAGCCAAAGAGGACGACCCACTAGAAGGCGCTGGAGAGCGCAACCCATTACTAAGTTCGAAGGCTTCGCTACACATGTAAAATGAGTTTGAAGGCAGAATGACGACGCAGCGTTCTGATATTCAGGAGTAAAAATTGTTGTATCGAAACTTTCATCTGGGTTAGCGCCCATGTCGAAGTTCATATAATGGAATATACATCCTGTTACCCGTGTTCACGTCTTTGTTCCCCTCCAATAGCATATTTTTAAACAAATGTAGGTATGGTCACTTTAACAGATACGAGCAGACGACAAAAGCCGAATCCCCACCTTTGCGCCACCGGAGCACCGTTCGCAGCGCTGCCATTGGTGGTGCACGAGGCGAATAGTTTTATTGCATCTTTACCATCCCACTCTTATACACAGGTTTACAAGGAAGCCTTCGCTTAGGATGCTCCGATATGTTGTATCACTGCTCTTTACTAAACACTATTTGTTAAGCTTTGAGGTGGCAGTATAGCCACCACCTTTTATAACCACAAACTATCACGTGACAGTGGTGTGACAGTGGTAACGCGCACGCCAGTTGGGCTAACTCTCGCCTTCTTCCTATTTCGTGGAAGTTGTGTGTAGTGGTATTTAGCCAATTTTTCGGCACATACGCATTTATGATATTGATAGTTTTCTTATAGGGCACACAGATTTCTGTGGCCCATACCCGTTTGATGAGCCAACTGTTGCCTCATTTTTAGCGGACCAGTGGTGAGTAGTTGGAGTTAAAAATATCTGTGGCGCATGCCATTCTATGATGCCGACAAGCGTTACCGCGGATCCCGGATGTGAAAGGCTCGACCAAGAACAACTTTCGCTGTTGAAAAGAACTTGCGAGTCATTGCACTCTGTGAACGCGGATGATCAGCCAAGCTATTATCACAGGGTACACTAGTGATACGGCGGTGATACGTTCAAATCACCCGTGCAGAGTCTACCGCAACGCATCGACGACGACGCCGCGATACTGGAAATAAGCTTCTCGCACTAAGCTTCACTGCAAGATGCAATTTGGGAAGCCAGCTTGCACCCTTTAGGTGGGCTGCACTGCTAGACAATGATGCACTGATGAGAATACTTTTTTCGAAGGGCAATATAAGCAGTCTTATGTAACAACATCAAGGCTATAGGATTTTTTACGCTGTTGCCACGAGGCGCCCTCTAGCGTCGTTGTTAATGCCATTGGCAACGTTGACACGTTGCTCGTTGGCACGTTTCTCTTCTAAAATACAAGGCATTCATATTGTTGAGTTTTTCAAGCGTGGGTGTGTTACCTAGAGATTGGCACTTGCATTCGGAGTGTGGGGGCGCGGATTGAAGTTCCAGTACCGGAAGAAAAATGCTTCCATTCTAATGCATTAGTTTCAGTGGCTACTTTTATGGATGGCGTAAGAGGTTTCACTTTCAAGGCTCATTCACACCTGCGACTGCCACCGGTTGTGCGACCATTTGCGACTGGCGACCAAAAAGTGACTGAAGGTGACCGATGTTCACACCTGCGTGCGACTTATAACCTTCACCACCCAGAATTCACGTCAACTCGCATATAGCTCGCATTGCTATTGCCCCGTAATAAAAGCTGACATCCTGTTTCTGCGCATGTGATTGGTTTAGACATTTGCGACTTCAGTCGCGGGACTGAAAAATCAAGCAGCGAGCGACTAAGCCAAAGCGGTCGCTTTGCGAATACCTTGGTCACGTCACAGGTGTGAACGAACTTTAACGCTTGAAAATCCTTCAGCACACAATAGTCTTGCTACTGCTTCCAAGATGGCGCAACGGGTTTTCGTTCGCAAACAGATTACCCGCGCCATATCTAGCTTCGCTGTGAAACCGAAAACACTTGAACGCTGCCACGAATCAGGGTCACGACTCATTTGCTGCCAGAGCAGGTCCAAGGACTATAAAACCAGACGCGGTCTTCCTTTAAAACAAATCATTTTTCGCAAGAAGCCATATCCACGTCAACGGCACAACTGGTTGGCGAAGCAAGTACTAAAGCCATAATTCTCATGCCAGGTGTCAGGAGCAAATACTCTAACACATAGGATGACTAATATGCTAATCTCTTGCGCTGTGTTTCCCGAATTCCCAAATGCACAAACCAAGCGATAAAATGCCGGCGCTTGTAGGAACTACTTTATTGATATTACGCCTCCTGCGACAACAGTTATGCTGATAGTAAGAAAGTGGCTTTCATTTCATTTCATTTCATTTATTAATGCCCTCAAGGCCAAACGCATTACAGAGGGGAGTGAGTAAAAAAAGCAAAACAAGTAAATGCAAGCAAGAAACGCACCCAACAGTAAGGAAAATACAAGTTCTTCGGCTCCTATTTATACAGCTTGATCGTAAACATTTGCTTCAATTTGAACCCTTATGCTTCTCAAACTCTAAATATTAGCTGCATATTAGCCTGCCTTCAGATTTCTTGCCTATTGCTTTGTTCGCGGCGTAGGATGTAGAAGGTATCGTGAGATACGAACTCATTTGGCTAAAAACAGTGTTTAAAGATTGGTTCTTGAACATTCGCTTCGCTCAATTACAAAATAAGTTTAACATGAAACACACTTGTTTGAAAAACTAGTCGCACCCCTGGTGAAACACAGAATATACCCTTCCTGCATATTATTGAAAACAATCCGCTTACCTCTTCCTTTAGTTTCTCGTAGGACGTGTTCTTCGAAGGACAAGTCACGTGAGTTAGCCACGTTTCTATGTTCCAGTTGTGGATATCGGCGCATGAGAAATTGACGCTTTTTCTCGGAACCTAAATGAACAAGAGAAACACAAAAAGAGTAGTTGCTCAGAGGAGCTGTCATAGTGCGAAAGGCATACAACAGGGTAAGACAGAGACGCAATCATGCATATGTATTGATGACCACATTGTTATAACAGTGTATAACCAACGTTAGCCGAGACCAGCTAATACACAGCAACATAGACGAGTTCTCGGAAACATAAGTCAATCTTTAGCCAACATTACCCGGCAATCAGCTATACTCATTTATTGGTTTACAGATGCGTCCAGCCTCAGTTGAAACTCTGGGCAGCATTCCGGGAAACGTCTGCAAAGAAACTGCATTTTATTTCAAAAGCATGAACAGAAAAGTAACGTATGACGCATGTACAAGGGCAATGGAAAAAAAAGCGAACACCGCGGCGCGCTGTATTTATCACGCTTTGACCTTGGTGGTAATAAACACATGCTTGAATAGTTCTTGATTACATCATGCATGACACTAGTGACTTTTTATTGCCATCCAGGCTTCAACCACTCGAAAAGAAATGCCAAACAGCCGATAATATAGACACCGCGCTGAGCGAGTTTCTTCCCATCACCACTGTACATGCGCACAGTGATGGCAATGCTGCTCCAATTGCTCCAAACTGCTCCAAAAGAAAAATACTGCTACAGGCTGCTCCAAACAAAATCTTTGTTAGTAAGGAGGAGGAGGAGAAGAAAAACGGAAAGACAGGGAGGTTAGCCAGTTCTCAGACCGGCTGGCTACCCTGTGCTGGGGAAAGGGGAAGGGGGAGTGAAAGATGATAGAAAAGGGTTGTTAGTAACACTGCTCCGAAAGGACACTGGGAGACTGCCAACAATGAACTACAACCGTGTGACCATCCAGCAACCCTGGATGAAACGAAAAACGAGCTGTAGAATATCATACTATGTATATTGTTTACACTAGCTGCATACTTGCATATTAACAATTCCGCAACCACAGACATAGACCATATATATCCAATTTAGCTATATATTTCTACCTGCGAGCAGACTGTTTTGGTGAAAGGTTGAGATTAGTTCGATATCATACTGATTACTAGAGGCCGGATGTTTAGGAATTTAAACAGCTCCTTTTAGGCGCCAAAATAGGCAGGCAAAGCAACGTCTTCCAAAGCAACGGCTTCCAAAATCGTTAAAGCGGGCACAATAAATTTTCACATAAATGGGACTAATTTCAAACGAAGACGTGCGCGACCTCTATGTATAACAGGAAAGACAAAACCTTATTGCTTAAGATGACACAAAGGCGCAAACACTTGAACAAAGCCGTGTTTGTCCCGCACGGTTCGCAGAACAGGGTCTCGCCCATGTTCTGCACGGTGAGTCAAGTGTCCACTGTCGATTCAACACACTCCTGGGTGTCTTCTGGGCATGACTGAGAAGAGCAGAGCAGCAGCAGATGGCCAGATCACTAAAAGACTAGAATAGAGGGATTCCCCCTATTGGTAGGGCTGAATCACGTGGAGCCAATTTCTCCCCTGGCAGTGAACCACTGACGTAGCCAGGGTGTTTCAACAGCTCCCCCCCCCCCCGATACTTTTCAGTTTTGAATGTTGATATATACACGCACGCATACAAACGCACGCACGAACATCCATAAAGTATGGTTGAACGCCCTCCCCCCCTCCCACCCCGCCTCCGA
Source organism: Rhipicephalus sanguineus (assembly GCF_013339695.2). NCBI lineage: Eukaryota > Metazoa > Arthropoda > Arachnida > Ixodida > Ixodidae > Rhipicephalus > Rhipicephalus sanguineus. The sequence continues at coordinate 173,295,797 of NC_051179.1, read as the reverse complement.
AAAAGTTTCTGGCTACCGTAATGCAGTGACCTTCTTGGAAAGTAAATTACAAAAACAAAAGCCGCGTGCACATTAAATTTTTTTTAACACGAAAGTGTTTTATGTCGGGGTCCACCAAGACATTCATGAAGTATATCTGCCAGCCAAATACGTCAGCAAAATGAACGCCATCAGATGGCCAAGAAAAAAATTACAGCATATCCACGGGTGAATGATGAACAGCTTGGGCGAAGCTCCTGAAGCAATCATGCGTACACCGTGAAATGTTCAGTGGTTTCGCCCAGCTGTAGTCAAAGCGATACGCCGCTTTGATTATTTTTCCTTTTCCGTTTTTTCTTCTTTTTTTGTCTATGTTTTAATTTTTTATATTTCTTATTTATTTTCGTTTTATTCTTTTTATTTTTTATATTTATTTATTATTTTATTTTTTATGTATTTATTTTTATTTATTTGTTTCTATATCTATGGGACAGCGCCATCTATTATACTGTTCGGGAGATACTGCCGCGGTTACGCCTGACGTGGGACAAGGTTACACTAAGAGGAGCTACGCCCCTAAAAAACTATCAGAAAAAGCTCCGTGGACAAAGGTCAAACCCAAGACTTCTGGGTCCACGAAGATGGCTGCCGGGCGTTTAGCCCACTGAGCTACTGCCAAACACATAACGGAGGCTACATGTACGCGCCTCTTAACTTTCACATTTTCCTTTCACAGTGCTCTTGGACGGATGGATGGATGGAGTGATGGGTGCTATGAGCGTCCCCTTTATAAGGGGGTGTGACATGTGTGCCACCAATGAAGGAAAGGAGATGATTTTTAAGGGCTCGTTTATCTTTGTTAGACACATTATTAATGAGAACTAACAGACAATAACGCCAAGGAAAGTATAGGGGGTGTTATCTGCAGTATTTAGAATATGAATGTGAAGAAAGTAAAGTGGACGAAAAGATGACTTGCCGCCGGCAGGGACCGAACCTGCGACCTTCGAATAACGCGTCCGATGCTCTACCACTGAGCTACGGCGGCGGTCATCCTCCCGTCCACTTTATGGGGTATATATGTTGATTTAAACCTAGGAGTGTTAGTCAGCGCCAATCGCAGCCATGGCGGCGAGTGTGGAACACTTTTTTTTGCCTGTTGGCGTCACGTAGCACGTGATCTTTTTACGAGCTGGCAGCAGACCAATAATCCCTCGCATGTGTGCCACCAGGCTCGCATAAAAGAAACTCCCGCTAAAGGGGACCATGAGGCGATGCGAAGCAGTGTTTCGGCATGTAGATCCCGCGTTTCAGAGGGGGAGTGGTGAGGGGGAAATGGGAGAGGAGAAGTAGAGAGGGGGAGAGGAGATGGGGATGGCAATATGGAGGGGAGGGGGAAAGGGAGAGGGGAAGAGGAGAGCGGGAGGGGAGAGAGGAAGTGGGGAGGGGGAGAAGGAGGGGAGATGGGAGAGGGGAAGTCGAGAGGGGCAGTGGAGAGGGTTTGCGCATGCGCTGTAAGGGTGGTCGCGCGGCACACCACCACCACCACCACCGGATTGAACTCCGCTGTAAGATGCTTCAGTTCTAAAAGAAAACGTGCCGTTGGTGGTGGTGGTGATGTTGCAGCAGGCGGGGTTAGCCTGGCCTGCATGGCCGGAAATTGTTCCGCCTGAGCATCTCCTGAATTTTAGGGGTATGTCACCAAGTGCCGAACAGCCCAATGTCTCGCAGGAAAACCAACAAAATTCGTTGCACGCTCCTCTTCGTTGCCGCTGGCCCTTCAGGAAAAATGACGTCTTCAAATGTCCGGTGCCTATGACAACCTTTTTGCAAGGTGCGGACCATCGCTGCTCTTTCCACATCAAACTGCGGTCAAAGCCAAATAAAATGTTCAATGTCCCCTATGTCACCGCAGAAGGCACAAAACGGGAAAGCGTATCGCCCAGTCTTGAATGACCACGCCGGGGTGTGTGCGGAGCTGGTCCTTATGCGGTACAACAGCGTCGCTTGTTCACGAGAAAGTCCGGTGATTACGCATGCTTGGTGTGGAAACTTGTAGATCGCCTTAAAATGATTGCGTATCGCATCTTTGTTGTTCTGGTCAGTTTTAGGAGTTCTTACTGTTGGAACAGATGTCCGCGCTACGACCATCCCATTTGGCGCGTTTCCAATAGTAGTATCATTTCGTCAACGCATTAACACACCGCGAGGTGGTGGCTTTAGTCCAAGCATCGCTCATAGCATTCATCCATATCGAAAAATAGCTGACCGACGCTCGCCTGGCCGTCGCACCGCGTTCCCCATTCGCTGTGTGGAAAGTTAAGGCCAGGCTAAGGGAAGACACGACGCTCGTCGCGTTTCTGTTCGCGTTTCACAACGCTTTGAAGGAGTCCATATCGAGTATCAGTGTTCACTATGTGCTTGTTGATGCCATGTTCGCGCGCGATTCACCATATGCGGTGCCCACGTATATCTTAAGAACTTCAGCTAGCGCAAGGTTTAAATCATGATCATGGGCGTTAATCATCGGTACGGAGATGTGCCACTAGGCGTCAACGTAGGTGCGTCCACATCAAGCGGTGCTATATCTCCCAAATAACAGTAGACATAGTACAAGCTCTCATATACCAATGCACCATAAATGATCAACTAGTTCTGTGACGACACGTTTCAATTTCGTATTATACCGATTCCTATAACAGAGGGACCAGACATCTTTCTTGCTCTTCACTCTCCATACCGCTGACGGCTCGCCACGGCTTCGCATTTGCTAAGGCCCCTGTATTTTTCATAGCATTCGCCAACCGCACGCGCCATGTCTCTGCGACGGCTAATGCTCGCCGGCGCGTCCCACTTCCGGCTGCTAGTGGTTGTTTCCGGGAGTTGGTTCAACTAGAGGACTAGGTTGCGACCGCCCAGCCGCGTCGGTCGCATTGCGGTGGAGGCGAAATGCTAAAATGCTAGCGGCCCATGTACTGTGTTCTGTCAGTGTACGTAAAGAACAGCAGATGGTCAAAATTTCTGAAACCGTGCTCCACGATCTCTCATAATGACATCCTGGTTTTGTGATGTAACACGCCAGATAATATTATTAATCTTACTTAGTGTTGAATGACCATCCATCTGCTTAGTTAGTTTTTTCTTGCAATTTCGAGTGGATATTGTATGTGCAATGCGTTTAATAGTAATTATTAATATTTCTGAATCCTTAACGATCCTGTTTAAGACTGTGCATGTATATGTGAATCGGACCTGCGTTCTTTGAAACTTGAGATGGCTTTTTCAGTGGAGCCACAAAAAAGTAATAATACTAAGCGCAAGAACTTTTGGCCGAGAGACGGCAACAAACACGGACGAACGTCTCTTGTGTCAAAGTTTTAGGCTTAATATTATTGACTATGGAGCACCAACAATCTCGAACCCTCACGTTGTTCGGAGGGAGATGGAAGCTTGAAGGGATGAAAAATTCGTCAACACGGGGTGTCGCTGGAGCCGACGTTTCCACAAGCCAACTTCTCGAAACATCGCGGTCCGCTTGTCGAAACGTCGGCTCCCACGACACCCGTGCTAACGAATTTTTCATCCCTCACGCTATTAAGCGACACAAATGACTAACTGGTAGCGCTGTGGACTAGACTGTCAGCAGTGTATTTCACTGGTGAAAGTATCGGCGAAGAAAAATGTTTACACGCGTCTGTCCTGAACCGTATTCTCTTTGCTCTGTTTTACTACGCTGCCTTTCTTACAAAGGAAACAACGAAGCGAAACCGACTACCACACACGTCATTCGCACAGTGCCCGTACTGTGATCATTTGTGTAAGAAGTACAGCTCCGAAAAAAAAAACAGTCATACCAACGATTTCTACTTCAAGCTCTATTGTTTTAGCTTTTTAGTAGGACTTGGTCGGATGGAACAGCGAGCCCCGTAAGGTGTACTGTGGTCGGTTGCAAAATTGAGAGGTCGAGAGAGGCTCAGGCGACCGGCTCGGGCGACCGAAGCGCGGCAGCCGATCGATCGCTTCCACGACTAAAGAAATAGACCCGCTCATGTACTCGGCAATGTTCTCCGAACGCAGGGTCACCGGCCGTCCGGCTCATACGCTGTTACTCTGGAGTGCGCGCCCATATGTGCATGCCTGTGTGCATCCACTTTTGAGGAGGAAGTGCCGCGGACTTCTAAAGTTGCATGCGAATATAAGTAGCTTCATTAACACTAAATTTACCCTGGTATAACAGGAACATGCGTTTTAGTCGCTTGTGTTTTCAATGTATATTGAAGTACATTGGCATCTCAAAAGTGTGTACAAATGGAAAAGGAGAAGGAAAAGTAATGGAAAAGGAAATGCGGTTGCTTTATAGACAGCACCATGTTTGACGTCTGCATCCCAGGTCGGTGGGCATGGGCTGAAGGTTGCCTTTCTGAGTGTTTCATGCCTCTTGATTTACGCCGGCGAAAAGGTGGTGGAGATACAAAATTTCAAAAAAAATATTTCTCAACTTAAAAAAATAATACCCTTTTGTAACTTTGTATCATGTTCAGCTAATACATAGAGCTTTCAAATAGAGTATCGTGCATATTTTTAGTCCGACCACCAAGGCAAGTTTTTTGACGATGAATAAAGAGCTTTCCCTCAAAAAAGTGAAATTCGCAATTTTTTTTCAGACGATTGTGCTACACCTTCAGCGACTAAATTATTTTTCTTTTGTAGTATGTCGAACAGGCTTCCAGTATATAATTAATTTCTACCCTTTGAGTTTTGCCTTGTTCCTGGAAAAAAATATCAAACTTTGCAACTTTATTCAATTTTGCTCGTGCGAAAAGTCCTCGAAGAATCGATATACATAAATAAGTCATTTTTTTACAGTTACATCACTTCATTAGCTTGCCGGAAATACCATTTTGTTGAGTGCATTCTATAAACGCCCTTTCAAAAAAATTGTTTTTTGATGCCCTTTAGCTCAGTCGGCGCAAAACTACAGACTCTCACAAACAGGCGGGAAAATTTTTGGCAACAGAAATAAACGAGCAGAACGAGTTTTAAACTTCAAGAAAAGCGTGGAAATTTTTTCAGCCATATTTGTGATGGTCGGAAAAGCGCTGGGTGATTTGAAATGGAATGACCCATAACATAACCTTTTATGGTATACCGTAGCAAGGGGGTGGGAAAGGAAAGAGAGGCTGAGGAGGAGGGAAACTAGGAGGGGAAAGAGTAATGCATATTATAGAAAGAGAGAACTAGGGAGACAGAAAGGGAAGAAAGATATAATCTAAAAGAAAGAGAGAGAGGTAAAGAGATATTCTTACTTTTATGTACACTTCATCGCTAACAATTATTTACTATCATGTGGACGCGCCAAAGTAACCCCTATAAAAATTGTTTCCAACTTTTGTAATACTGAACTAATTAATGTGATACTAAGGTAGATCACCACCTTCGACGAAACATTTTATAGTTGCAGTCCAAAAGTTTTAATTATGGTTTTGGCTTGTAGGGCTTAGGTAAATTTCAACTTTAGAATGATGAAACTGCTAAAATGTAAGACACAAATATATAAAAATGAAAATCTGCCAAAGTACGCATGTTGCGCCAACAGTCATAACTACAAAATGTTTAGTGCGATTTAAACGCGACTTGGCAGGTACGTAGTGAAGACACTATCCTGTGCATCTTACCTCCACGATCACTCCATTTATAATCGAAGGCGAGTTATCGTAAAAAGAATGAAAAAATTACATTTGACAGGTTTGTTTTGCACACAATTGGCCATTGTACAAAAAGTTACTGCTCATTTTCTAAAATTCTGCTTGAATGCGCAACTCAAGCTGTAAATAAATAGTATGCAAACTTTGTATGTAAAATGTTTATCAGAAGGAAAGTCATCACTGGTCGCGTTAGTGTAAGACGCAAAAAATTACGTTTTGAGAAAAATGGCTTTTAAGATTTCAGTCGAATGTAAATATAATAAAGAAACATTCAATATGTCCGAAATTCTCCAGGATCATAGCCTGGGACCTCCTCTGAAGCTGCGCATTCTCCTTTTCAGCGAACTGAAGCACATATATTTTTGTAGCTCATTTTGCGTCTCCAGCTGACTCTCATCTATGTGCGCCACAGCAGGTCCACTCTTGGTATATTCATTCCATAACTTGCGTTGATGCTTCTTTTTTGTCCTATACTTTGCCATATTTCATGGAGTACTATGACTTCCTCCTTGGAAGGCCACAACTAAGTCCTAGACCTCGAAGTGGTGCATGAAAAAGCACAGACAGCCGAGCGAAAACGCGCGCAACTTAAACAACAGAGCACCGCAGCCGTGTAAAGGAAATTTTCAAATAAATCGAAAACATCATACCCCAGAAGCTTTACAATGTACTTAGACACTTAGCATTATGTAATACGTATAAGGAAAAACATCTATGACGGCATGGCAGGTGTTGTGGAATCAGAAAACTTCAGTTTCGGTTTGGAATGCGTGTTAGATGTGTTCGAAAAATGGTGATAAGTTTCGAACGGCTCAATATAACTACATATTTCTTTTTGCTAAATATTCTTGAATAGACAAGGAGCTTGAAAATGTCAAATTAAAAAAGTCATTGTTTTTCAGAAAAATTTGTTTTTGAAGGTGCCGACCTGCCATAACCAGGGAAATATGCACGAAAATATCGTTCAAATATCAGCAGTCGTTCCTCAAATTCGAAATCTGTTGTTTTAAGAAATGATTAACGTGTTAAATGCGACAAATAGAGATCAGGTACCTCAGAAACACGGCTTGTAGAAACGGTATTAAAGGAGCACTGACACAAAACTTTGAAGTCGAGATAATGAGTGAAATAGATGTATGTGGAGCCGTACACAACGTCTACGAAATATCAAGGGCCATTATAGCCTAGAACATATTTAAAATCAATTTTAAAGTGCATGCCGCGCGACTGAGCGAGATGCGAGCGCTTCGCGACGCCGACATCAACGCGGGGGATGTGTAAACAAACCTACGTCACGAGTTTGTGTTGGCTGGTGGCTGGTTGTGCCCTTGCGCTTGTGCCGCGCTACCTGCCATTTCTTCCTCCGTGCCTGCGGCTTGGCGTGTTCTAGTTGTGTTCTCTTCCGCTGTTCGCTCGTCGTGCCCATTGGCAGATGTTATGGCCCGCTCACCCTAGCGGCAAGCCTGCCGCAACGGCGCGGTGCCGCAGAACGTCGGCCGTCGCAGCACGCGCGAGAGCTGTCCAACTTGCACGGCAAGCTTCGCCGGCGAGGCATTTGCGCCTCCGAAAAACATGGCAGCACTGCCAAAAGCGGTTGTCGTCCACTTCGAATCTATCAAGTGGCCGCCGTGCGCTCTGTAACGTGTAACTTCTGCACTGATGCTTCCATTTGCTTTAGATTCATGTCCTTAAGCTTCGACAGCAATGTATTCGTCCCGATTCGGCGCCGTTTTTGAGAGCCATAGTCAAATAATCGATGCTGTAAGCTTAGCGAGTCGAAATGGGCGCTTCCGAATGCTCGGAGAACATAGATTACGCGTTTGTTAGTTGTTTCTAATCCTCCATAGCTGGCGCCACTTGACCTGGTTCGGCGCCCACCGCACTCACGCTCGCGCGCCGCCTACGTGACAATTTTGCGTGTTCACGTGGCCAGCTGTCATTACCCGTCCTGCGGAAGTAGTGCTGCCTAGATCGGTGCTCTTTGAAACCGAAACTGCGTATGGGCGCTCTAAAAACGTCTCTAAATAAATAACCGTCGCGCACTCGCGCAAACGAGGTTTGCAGCCGTGATAAGTTGATCATAAGCTATCTATTGCAACAAAAAAAAAAAAAACAAGGTGCAAAATTTTTCTGTCAGTGCTCCTTTAACCACTACCTCTCGCATCACAGACATGCGCTCAAGTAAACTCAAGCATCCTCATGGTTTTTGCACGATGTCTAGAAAAATTCAGGAGGATACCAAAGCATGGTTTCAAAATTAAGCAAAAAACTCAAACATACCAACTGTAGTGAAGACGGTGCATCCCATAGACAATGCAATCGAGATGATGGCTTGGCCAACACCTCCGCTGCCAGAATGGACGAGGAGCGACTCTCCCGCTTGCACGTTCCCACGCACTAGTAGTGTGTAGTAGGCCGTAGCATAGGCCACTGGCACGGTGGCTGCCTCCTTGAGACTCCATGTTTCCGGAACTTCCCAAAGGAAAGCAGGGTTCACATCCACGACCGTTGCAATGCCTCGGGCCGACACCAAGCCCATGACGCGACGTCCTTGTGGATCGCGGCCCGAAAATTCCATACCCAGCAGGCCATCTGAGCTCTCCACGAATCCTGCCGAATGACCAAGCAAACGCGTTACATGCCTTAGTTTCAAGCATTACTACTACTTTGTAGAGGGTTGCTGAAACACTACAGGCGCTGAAATTTTGCGGTTATCGTGGCACTGGAATATGGAGAATACGATGTTGATGACGATGACTTGGGATATTTAATCTCGTATGAGCTCGGTGCAACGAATTGAATTGTAATGGTTTATGTGGCAATGCTATGTAAACACCGTAGAAACGTGCAAGCATTGGTTGGATGCGTCTTACATTCATAAGCTTTTATTGTAGTGTTCAGGAAGAATTTAGACAAATCTATTCAATTTTTTCACTCTTGTGGGATTCTGCTTCGGTCACAAGTGTCCCACAATGCACGGCATTACATCCTCGACAACGGCATTGCCTTTTTCAGCAAAGCGATTTCAGCATGATGTGTAGGCGATGCTATTTGGGGTCTCGATAATCTGCCACTAATGTCAATGCTTTGAGTGAAGTTCGTTGCTTGCAGGAATACTGAAGCATACGAAAACTCATCCAAAACAAGATGACAGCAGACACTATCTACCAATACTAGTTAGTCAGTGCATATAGCATCTAAGTCGATTAGATATATACCGGAGTTTCTTAAATATGAGGCGAAATCACACGACGCACAGAACTCTTCGCTGTAAAAGCGTTTCTTCATCTAATCCTCTGCCACCACATTTGATTAGACGATGACTCGAGGACACTTCGACAGCGCTGTGAAAACGCGTCAGGTGCAATGTCGATTTATGTCAATCGTAAATGTTGGAAAGCAAACAGTGCTGGCACCCACAACATATAACTTCGCCCTATTCAAGCTCACATAGCTGCTTTGGGAGAAACCAAGAGAAAGAAGAAACATTCGTTGAAAATTGTCCGCAAATATTTAAAGTAAACTTGTCCGAACAGAGTTAACTTAGAAGAATTACGGCATTTCAGGAATTAAGAATTTTGTGGACTCATTCCACTCTGTGAAGGTGCATGACTAGCAAGCTGTTGAGCACATGGCAAAGATGTGGTACAACGGAGGCCAATTTGGTATAAAATGCCAGATTGTGAACGCTCCCATCAATGTTCAAACCACTGTGCAAAGTCTACTGCGACACAGCGACGATAAGACCGTCATTGAGGTTATGAGTATTGTTCACCTAATAAGGTCGGTCACAAGTATGATGAACTCAAGCTTTATATGCTCCGGTGAAACTTCCAGTCTCCGAGAGACAGAAAATGTAGAAAGCCGTATATCATTCATACATTCAATACACTCTCGTGCCAATAGGTATTTTTCAAAGAACAGTCTTGAATTTATCGTATATAGTAGGCACACCGCCAACCAGTTTTAAGGCTTCTTGTCTAACCATTCTTTACCATCCTGACCATGTAATTCTCAAGTTCAGTTGCTTCTCACATGTTCTGTAAGCTCTGGTGGAGTACAATAACGCGATTTTCTTGACCCCCAGCTGATATGTAATTCAGCACAAAGACCCCCCGCCTCCCACCCTGTGCATGCCAATAAAACCATTACACACTTCTGGTACCTCTCCCGCCCTGTCTCCTTGTTTTGTTTCTTTTTCTTTAGGATTTTTCACTTCACATTCGCGGTTAGACACGCCAAGCTATATGAATAGCCTCGTATACTGTGCGTTTTTATTCTTTAATATATATTGAAAATTTCCTACCGCTACACCACCTTTTTCTTGCTCTCTTGTACACATCCCCTTCTCTCGTTGGGGGAGAGGGGCGGAGGCGTACACGTACGCGGTGCTCAGGAAATCCGTTGCTGCCTCGACAATTGCCTGAACGTTGCCTCTAGTTACCCCCCCCCCCCCCCCTGTTCAAGCATTTTTCATCTCTTCAAGCTCCATCTTCCGCTGAACTTCCACCATGTGTGGACATAGCAATCTTTTTTCACCAATTCTGCCTTTATTATTTACGCCTAGAAAATATATGGAGAATGTTGTTGGGAGTTGTTTATGCAATGTGCAAGCGTAGAGGTTTGTTGCAGGCTGCTACGTTCCCTAAAACCCAGTTTTCGGGCGGCATCTGCCCATGGCGTTTATATTCTTTTCAGCGTCCTTGAGCGTCTAGAAGGCCCCGCATAAGGCGCATCCCGCGACCACCTTAACGTGAGTTTAGCAATAAATATTTATCTAAATCTACATTCTCTTTATATATATACAACCCTTCATTTAGGCGCCACCGGGTGTTTTGAGAGGGTTTTCATTCTACTCTCAAAGAATTCAGCAAAGCCTTCATAATAAGTGCTATTTTATATTCGTTTTGTATCGCGGGTACAATGCCTTTCTTTGGGTCAGCTATATTCACTTTTAGCAAGCGGGCACGCTGACTTTCTGGCCTGGGGGCCCCGTATTCAACCGAGCCCTGCCATGAAAGTTGACTTTTTTTATTTGTTGATGGCGATTATCCTCGCTCGTGACAGATGGACCGAAGGACAGTATTCCATTTGAGTCGGCATGGAAATGCTTGCGCTTATAAAGTTTCGCCTGTCTGAACAACCGAATTTTAGGACCACCTAACAGATAAAATCAGTCGTGCTCATTATTAGCCGAGTGTCTCTTTGCTTATCATTTTCAACAAACATTAAGAAAAGCGCGGTGAGAGAAGCGATGCCACAATGTATTCCGCAATCACATTCGCATGAGCGAAGGTAACTTTGATTTCAATAATCTCTACAAGTATTTAAAAACTACTTCAAAAATCTCTACAGCTTTTCTCTGTTCTCTGAACCGCAGTTGATCGGGTACGCAATTGCAGCAGGTTGAATCAATGGGGTATTTGTGGCTCCACGTACTCCAAAATGCATTACAAAAGATTACCAATGAAATGCTTCATAATTGCTAGTTCCCAAAGTAAGAGCGTTCGAGCAGTATATATTATAATTGTCTCACGAAAAAAAGATTATATTACGTTTACAAACAGACATGACTTTCTTAGGGTTGAGTAGGTGCCCAATATTTTCATTTTACGAACAACTTACGGGCTAACGCAAGTGCGCTTACACGTAGTACTTGCCATGTCGTAAGGTAGTGACAGAATATTCAATAGGGCTTTCATCAATCTGAAAGCCTCAGATGCCTCATGAAACGCAAAAAAATCTTGGATGACTTTTGACTTTAGCTTCAAGAGTAGAACGCGATAGCGTAATCGGGCCCCGTGCGCATCGCTTTCTCAATTGCTAGCCTTGCTTCGGTTCTCGGTGCATGCCTCAAGCGTGCCGTAATTAAATGAGCGAATGTGCGCGTAACATTGACAGTTTCGAACTACCCCAGAATGCCTACTGCAAGTATAGACTATTTTACGGACGGGTTTCGGTGCCGTTATGCTGGGCTGTGAACCTTGCCGTGTTTTATACGCCCACCGAAGAGTGTTACAGTGGGCGTATACACATGAAAACTGTTGGGTTGGTGCATTCGGCGTTTCCTGGCTTTATCAGTTCGCATCAGATGTACAAGAATAAGAAAACAATAATTTAACAGCCCATGATCTTTACTTAACATAGTCTATAGTAGTTGAGTGCCCACTACGTCATAATTCTTCCGTTTACAAATTACAAATCAGCGAAGGGCCCACTACGCGCCCGTAGGGCAACACGCGACTCTAGCAGCTGCTCACTTCGTTGATGCTTTTCTAGCTGGTGCTGATTAAATATGTCTGAGTGCTTTGCAATGTGTGTGCATTTAAAACACCCAATCGTTGCGGAATCCACATGTTTTGACGCGTGGCGCGATGCTACGCTTCCGCCACGCATTATTACACGCATTAAGGGGATTCCTTCAATTACATGACATTCATATAGTGTTTGTTCCCGAAGCAGTTTCAAAGGTGCACGTTAAAGAACCCCAGGTGGTCGAAATTTCCGGAGCCCTCCACTACGGCGTCTCTCATAATCATATGGTGGTTTTGGGACGTTAAATCCCTGATATTATTATTATTATTATTATTACGAAGCAGTTTCAAGCGATGGCGTAACTCTGTGGTAAAACGCCTGCGTGCCACACAAACGGCTTGGGTTCGATCTTCAATCGAACCCACGATATTTATTATTTGTTTTATTTGCATCATTCTCGGTTTTTTGGCCACGGAAAATCTGATAATTTTTCGCTCACAACCAACGCCGCCGACACCGACACCGGAATTTCAGTGGAACGAGTGATTTAAAGGTCTCGCCTTCAAGAGTAGAACGTAATAGCGTATAATGAGGCCCCGTTCGCATCGCCTTCTCAATCGCTAGCCTCGCTTTGTTTCACGATGGACATCTAAACCGTGCCGCAATGAAAGGAACCTCTGTGCGCGTATCATTGACCACTTCTAACTGTCCTAGAAGGCTTACTGCAAGTACATTTGCGAAGAGTCCACTACGGCATAAGTCTTCCTTTTGCAAATGGGCGAAGTACCCACTACACATCCGTAAGACAATAGGCGCAGTCGCGATTCTGCACACTTTGTTGATGCTGTTGCTGAGAATGATGCTGAATTATGTCTGCGCAGTTTGAAATCAGCCGGCCTTTAAACCAACCACTCGTTCCGCAATTGACGTGTTTTGATGTCTGGTGCGATTCAGTCATATCACGTACATTGCGTCATACCTAAACTGGGGGAAAATGGAGAAGGCTAAGTTAAACGCACTTATACGCTCCGGCCTCAAAAGGGCTCTGGGCCTTCCGCACGGAACAAGTAATGAACTCTTCGACAAGTTCGGACTTCATAACACTATAGATGATATCATTTAGGTGCATTCGATGTCACAAATTGGCCGACTATCCAACACTAAGGCCGGGCTTAAATTCTAGATGAAGTCCGAATAATGCCTCGAGGAGGAGACTTCGCTAAATTTAAACTACCCAAGGAGGGGCACACGCAGTTATTTCTGGACCCCATACCTAGAAATATTCATCCTGGCCACAACAAGGGCAGAAGAGACGCCAGGGCGAAATGCATTCTGGGTAAACTGCACCAACAACAAAACTCAGCTCTTTTTGTCGATACAACTAGTTATGCATCGGGCAACCGCTACGCTATTGACGTGGTCGATGAGACAGGCAAATTAATAAGCGCGGCATCACTAAGAAAGAGCTCATTTCATGCTGCCGAAGAAGCAAGCGTAGCACTGGCAATTACAATGAGGAGAAGCTCCACGATTTTCTCCGATTCCCGAAAAGCCATCAGGAATTACTCAGCCGGCTCCGTATCAATGGAAGCACACAGGTGTCTTCTAGTCTCAGTATTCATCACAGCGAGAACCTGGATACCACACACCTAGTCTGCTTTGCGGCTGATCAGGGCCACTCGATCAGCCCCAATGGCTGCAATCCTAACAAGTAAGCTCACTCTGCTGTTCGAGATCTCACAGGCCGCACACCAGATCAAGAATTGCTCCAAGATGACTGCGGCTCCTATAAAGACCCTCTTAGCACTTCTCTTCTCATGAGATCACCTCACACTATAGGGACGGTAGAACATTCTTTCCTCCCCCCATCAGAAGCTTACCCGAGCTCAGGCAGTCACACTGATTGATGCAAACCAAATCCTATCCCACACCTTTGTGCTTAACAAAACTGACGGCGATTTTCCCACCGTATGTAAACGTTGTGGACACACTTCGTGTCTACTTGATCATATGTTCTGGCTGTGCTGCAACCAAGGGGCCTCGAATCTCAACAGTAAGAAGGACTGGAGTCGGCGTATAACCAGTGAAGTCATCCAAGATCAACTTCTGGCCGTCCGGAGAGCTCACACCATCGGGAAAGCCTTCGACCTACCGGTGCCGACGGCGGAGCCACCGACATAGCCTGGGGTCTTTACCCTCGGGCCGTAATTTCTCTGGACCACAATAAAGTTCTTGCCATGTCATGCCATGGTGCGATTCTACACTCCGGTCATGCAATATTACATGCGTTTAAGGGACTCCTCGCACTACATGCCACTCTTATAAGGTTTTGTTTCCCGCTAAACAGTTTTAAGCACGAGCGTGGCTCTGTGGTTGAACACCTGCTTGTCACGCTGACGCCCTGGGTTCGATTCCCATTCTAACCGAAGATTTTACAGCGAAAGCTGGTGTGAGATCATTTCAACGGCCGTTTTTGGTGCCGTAGTTGTCCGCCGCCGACGCCGCCGGTGTCCGTAACCACTATAGCGCGAAATAAGAAAAAAAAACGAAATAGGAAAACAATTCCAGGATGGAACGAGGTTCGAACCTGGGCCCTCTGCGTGTGAACCCAGCGTTCTACCTCACAGTCATACCGGTGCTTGAAACTGCCTTGCAAAAAGACGCTATACAGGCTTCATGTCCGGAAGGAACCAGACTATGTATTATAGCGTCATAGAAGATGTGAAATCACAAACAGGCGTCACACGGCGTGAATTGCCAGGCCTCACACAATGCGAATTGCGCAACGAGTGGGTTGTTGAATGCTTCCAACCCATTACAGATGGCTCTGCCATAATTCTTCATCGTCATCAGGCACATCATCAACAAAGTGCGCATAATGCCTTACATGTTTTAGGGGCGAAGCTCCTTATGCCGTGGGTCTGTCCATCCTCCGTTTGTAGGCTTGTTTGTAGTAGCCACTCTAGTTCTTGAGAAGCGCGCGTTCTGGTATGCAGTAGAAGAAGAAGACGACGTTGACGAGTGACACTCTCGTGCGTGTTCGCCTGTGTGGCGTTATTTCTTCTTTACTACGTCTCGTGTTTTCAACGACACCCGAAGACAACATTTCAGAAGTAACGCGCCATGAGGCTCCCTCTTGGCACGCTTTCTCTTTAGCTCGAAGTCGCCAGATGGAAGACAATGCCGCGGAACGGAGGGCATGGAAGGCGGCGGCAGCGCGCGCTCGCAGACAGAATACTGAGGTGAGAGCCCGCAAGGCCGAAGCTGCACGTCGACGCCGCGAAGCAGATTCTGCCGTTCGAGCCCGCGAGGCGAGGCCGAAGCTGCACGGCTGCGGCGCGAATCGGATCTTCAAAATGTGAAGGAGCGTGAAGCGGCGAGAAAGCGCGCGTACCGGCAGGCAGAGCCCGAGGCTGTGCGAGCACGTGAAGTGGCTGCAAAACGCATCAGGCGGGCTCTGCCCGAAGGCGCCGACGCGCGCTTCCAGCGGGACTTCCTTGTTAACAGTTTCTGCCACAGTTGCGATGTGTGCGACAGATTGTGGTTCTCAAACAATCTAGTCCCAATATCTTCCATCAAGAAGGACCACGCTCGCGCCAATGCCATCGCCGTGCTGCAGCGCGAGTTCGCTTCGCTCCACTCATCATCATTCACCACGTGGATATGCTGTGATTTTTTTAGCGGGTACCACGGCTCTCCGTTGAATGACGAAAAATGGCATAGTGGCTGCTTCCCTACTTCACAGAAATTATCATGCGTTATAGCGTAGTAGGTTCCTCTCAAATGCATTTGTATCGGTTGCCAAGGAAGCCCATAAGCCCATAATCTCTTTCCTCAGGGTCTCAATAAAGTTCTTCCCCCCTCTCTCTCTCCCTCTTTCTCACGTCAATGTATGTTATATTGCATGGTGGGAGAGCGAAATAGCGACGGGCCATCACACAATGCGAATTACGTAACTGGTGAGCCGTTTAAAGCTTCCGACCCAATACAAAGGGCTGAGCCGCAAATCTTCATCGTCATCAGTCGTCACTTCAACAAAGTGCACATAATGCCTTACAGATGTGTAGCTGGTACCTCGTTTCTGCGCAGAATGGCGATAATGGCGTTGTAGGTGATTTCGAACTTCACAAATATTGTGATTTATGGCGTAGTGGGTACCTTGCTAGTGTACTTGTATTAGTAGCCTCAAGAGAGTTTACAACGAGCTCTAGAAATGACGCTCTTCTAGCTTTCGCTGTGACTGTGCTGCGCTTTCTGCGCAGGCCTGGCGTTTTTTGTTGTTTCTTTATTTGCATGTGTCTCCAATTTTCGTTCACGGACACCGCTAATTTTTCGCTCACAGACAGCGACACTGCAATTTATGCGAAACAAGCTCATTAACGCTATCACGTAAAAAATCGTCGTGCGATTACGTCACCATTATTACGTCATTATAACGACACAGGTAGTCAAAATTCGCGACGTAGTTATTACGTCACATCAATGACATTGTCACTTGGTGAAAGGCGAGCCGTTAAAGGAGGCACTGCAGAACCACGTGAGGTGCAAAAAGTTTGCAAATCATCCGCTCCCGGAGGCAGTGGAGAACCACGTTGGTTGCGGAAAGCTTTTGAGCGGGATTACTAAAACTGACTGAGAAGTACAAAAAGACGGTTTCAACCTTCCATTCGTCCCAGGCAAATGCACAAAAGATCGTATGCCGTCATGTGATTATTGGTTTCTTTGTTATCGCCATCAAAACGGTGTTGTTATTGGCGGCAGTTCTCACCGGGTAACTTCCTAAAGATAGATCTTCTTAAATTTGATTTTGCCGATGAAGAAACTGGTTACACAGTTTAGCCAAAGGTGAGAAAGCAATTGGCATAAGTGCCAACAGAAGGATATTGCACAGATACTATATAAGTCCGTTCGTCTACGACTGAAGAAAACAATGTGAACAAACTACTTTTATCCAATAATGCTTAATCTAATTCAGTGTGTTTAATGCTAATGTGACAACAAGAATGCCTTTCCGGAATGTATGGTAACGTAAAATAAACATGAATAAGGAGCAATGAAGAAAAATGAAAAGCGCAGATTTCTGTCACGGGGCCACTCACCAGGCAATGCATCAGGAGAGAGTCTTCCAGTCGCGAGCATAACATCGCGAAAATTTACTGCTGCGTAGTACACGTCGCACAAGGTCCCGTCGGTTGAAGTGTAGCCCAGTGGAGACACGTACCACTTTAGGCTTGACAAATCGCCGCGAACCTGAATGTCGAGGTAGGCAAACTCTCTTGAGGTTCTCCTCTGAGCCCGACCTAGTGGCAAGTAGAAAAAAGAAATAAAGATGTATTTGCAATTTCCTTCACGCATTTACTTAGCATCATGCCTTGGGCACGAACGTTGCTACCCTTAATTGAAAAAAAAATTGGGGCAGCTACGCGTTTGTGGTGCGAAGACTGAGGAAACAGTGGAGCTGGCAGAGCTCCCCTCCTCCTCACCCTCACTTACCTTTCCCACGCCTTGTTCTGCTGTATATACTACGCAATACTATGGCATGCTTTAACCTCCCCCTTTCCCTCCTCTTCATCGTCACATCACTCCTGCTCTCCCTCACCTCCCTTCGCCATTTGTTGCTTTACTTTACTATACATGGCTATGCTTTCCTTCACCCTCTCCCCTTCACTTTTCCCTCATCCTAACCCTCACTTCCTTTTCCCATCCCCTTGCTATACTAGACTATACAAGCTTATGCTATCCTTCACTCTCGCACCTTCTCCTTTCCCTTCTCCTCCCCCTTGCATCATTCCTCCTCACCCTTACTTACTTTCCCACATCTTGCTGTACTCAAGTAAGGTTGAGGTGTCCTCTTCGAGATACAGTTATCGTGCACACCAAACCCCACTTATTTCTGAACAGAATCACCGATATATATAGAGGGGTGGGTGACTTGGAAACAATGTAGACTTGAAAAATCAGCGCGAACACGACGGAGACGCCCCGCCACGGTGGTCTAGTGGTTATGGCGCTGACCCGAAGGTCGCCCCAGGCAGCACGCCGCCATTGGACCGATCTTGGCCCAACGTCGGCAAATGACGGCAGCAATATTGGCCCCATGTCGGCAAATCACGCTCGTGCTACTTTCACCCGCATTGGCCCGACGTCGGCTAGCCGCCTTTGGGCCGATGCGGGCTTGCCGGCTTCGGGCCGACGTGGGCTAGCCAGCGTCGGTCCGAGACGGGCCTGCCGTTATTCAGCCGATGATGGCAAGCCGTCATTGGGCCTATGTATGCTAGCCGATGCTGGCGCGGTGTCGGCCCCGCCGACGTCGGGTAGCCGCAGGCGTGACCGTTTACACCCGTTATTATGTTTTAGCAGTGGTGGCTTACCGTGCGTTAAGTACGGTAGTACTGTACCGTCGTGGTCGGCACGTAGCTAGTTTATATGGAGACGCCGGCGGTAGTTGCTCGATGCGTAAAGTAACCTGATCAGGCAGGCTGATACATGTGTTATAAAGTAAAATGGCTGCGTGCTGACCACGGCAGTTCGGTACTACTGTGGTTACTGTACTGTAAGTGAGCAGCGCTAAAATAGACTATTCGCGGCCCAACGACATTCATCGACTGCCATTGGTGCCATATTCGAAAAATGCTTCCTAATTAGAACGACTGCTCCACTGATGTCTTAGTGTGTGATTAAGACCCAAAATTCTTTCGAACCGTGCAAGGCCGAGAACGAAAGTCAATATTGTCTCTAACACAACTAAATTGATGAAAGGTCTGCTGCACCAACTACGCATGCGTCTGAGAAATTAAAGAGCAACACATTTGCAAGGTGATAAACACAAATTTATTCACAGATATGAACACACGCCAGCAGTTCCCGAATAATTATGCCATAAAGAGATATCTAAACATCTATAGATACCGTAGCCAACATCTAAAACAACCCCACAGCCACCGTATTCCTAAAAAAAAGCAGGGCAATCCTAATCGAGAATGGGATCAGGCGCAAAATCACAGGCGTGAGCAGGGTTCCCCTTCAGAGGGGGTGGGGGGGGAGGCGAAGCTTCATCGCCCCCCCCTCCCTATTAAGTCAATGTGTTTGGCAGACCTTGCGCCCACCTCTTCTTAGGGGACTACGGGGGCCGGCCGCCCCCCTGCCCCACTGTGCGCACGCCTATACGAAGAGTTACAATCTCTTCAACGTTATGCGCGGCACATTCACTATAAATATTGAAAGAACTAGAACGGGCAAAAATAGGAATAAGGATTAACGAAGAATATCTTAGCTACTTGCGTTTTGCGGACGATATCGCGCTTTTCAGTAACGACGGTGCCGAATCACGGAAAAAATTCTGGAGATGTAAACGAAGGCAGCATTAAAGTAGGATTAAAGACGGACCCAAAGAAAAGAAAGATAATGTTAGGCGGCTTGCCGAAAAAGCGAGATTAAGAGTGGCAACTAGGCTAGAAGATTGTGTATACGCGTGAGCTAATTACGAGCACAGGAGCACCCCCCCCCTCCCCACGTTTATTAAGTTCACCAAGGAACGGTAGGCATTCGCAACACATGACTGGCCATTAAATTAGCGTTATCCTTTAAGCGGAAATTGCAATTTTTTTCAGTGATATCTTAAGGGCCAAAAAGATGGATAAACTGCTGCACGCGACGCGAGAAACATTGCGAGCGGTACCATAACATTCCATGAACTCTACATCTAAACAAGATAGACACGCACGCATTCCTAATCTAAAGGTAAGATTGTAACAGAAAGGAATCGTGCATAAAAACCACTCATGTGTGCCCGTTGGATCGCTAAAAACACGAGCGAATAAAAAATGCAAGCGCACCAATAGAGAATACGCGATAAGAAGAGAACAAAAATATGATGACACGTAACAGTAGTGAACACGCGGCCTTATAGAGGTGAGCGAGTTCAACATGGAAGCAGGGGGCCACTGGTTTCTCGCTGCGGTGATCTCTGCCGAAAACAATGCCGGAATCCTGCCGCGTATCCGTCTCGTGCACGATTTTGACTTTCCACCACACATGTCCACACACCGCACTTCTTGAAGAATTCTGCTGGTCGGAGTGAAAAAACCTGCTCTCGCAGCTACGATTGTCCCTCCGTCTGGACGGCTACCTACCCGGCCTGGTCAGGCGAGTTTCGCTACAATGGCGCTGAACGAGGGGAAGGGAGGGATGGGGAGGGGTAGAGGTTGAAGAAGGCGAAAAAAAATGCGAATTCTCCCTTCTTGAAAGCACGGCTCAGCCTACCACCATGGTGTGCGATCCCCCCAGCATGTCTATGGGCATGCCGTTTGAGAAAGGCGTTCGTCGAATTTTCAATGCATCACTTGTTGCCACATGTCGCTACATGAAAACTTTGCGTACACCACGTTGGAGCTGCATTTTTCATCGTATTTCACGTGCCATAATAATTTTATGCGACTGTTTCTGAAAGCACGTGGGAAGCAATCGTTTAGCGAGATTTTTACTTGAAAAAGATATGTATGCCACAAAATGGACGGCAACGAAGTGCAAATGCGAACTGACAAACACGTGGCAAACACGTGTTTGTCAGTTCGTTAAAGATGGTCAGCGGGCTAGTTGATTTGTAAACATTCAAACGACAAAACGTGTCTTCACTTCGCGCGGTCTTTTTTGCACCATACCTGTTTTTCTCAAGTAATGAACCAACTAGCTCAGCAACACGCCTTGCTGTGCTTTTTACTATTTTCATAAAGTAAAATTATGTGACATCACTGAAGCAAATGCGCTTGTTACGCTTCAACCAAACACGCGCGTGAGTAAATATGTGTAAACACAGAGATCGGAAACCGACCGTGTAGTTATGAGCGCTGGAGCCACACATTGAGCGGCTGAAAGGATATAGCGCTATAAATATGATGACAGGCTCGATTTATGCACAGAATTAGTATTCACATAAAACTTCTTCCGCTAAAAGCATTCGTGCGGGAATGTTTGGGTGAAATTTGATGCTGGATACATTAGTGAAGTCGGCCGACCAGTGGCAAAAACCTTTACGAAACAGAAGTACTTCGAATTTGGCCCATGAAGTTAATGGTATGTGTTATAACGTTTCAACAGTTTTGATAGCGTTGAACAACTGGTCAGCGAAGTGGCCATCTAATTTCGGTCAGTTATTCTTCTAAAGACCATCTTTTTTGGTAGAAAAGTGACTGTGCTAGTAATAGTTGTTAGTCATTGTCATAGTACAAAAAATAAGAGAATGCAAGCTATTCAGTCGGCGATACTTCGCGCCCCGAGTCGTACGTGCGGCATTAGCACGGTACAATATATTAACTTTGTTATTTGTGCTAGTACAGTAATCCATGTAGCGGTATTCTACAGCTTAAGCTACAAATATTCAAGCGCCTAATGCTGTATTGCATTACGATTGTATCCTAGGCGGACGAGCTGCCGGGCTTCTTCGGCGGGCTAAAGGTAGAGCGCAACGTCGAGGTTATTCTCGTCACTCACGGCCGGCAACACGTCGTCCAGCGTCGATGAGAGGCTTTCGTGAACTAGTTTGAACGGCGTCATATGTGCGCCGTTTCTTGCACTGCCGTGTTAACTTCAGGTTATGTGCGGAAGATATTATGGCGTCCCATGTCATGTGTTCGACGTACAGTACATTGCCAGCATTTCGGCGAGGGTTTCATTTAGCCGCTCGGTGAGGCCAATATTCGCCTGCGGGTGATGTCCGTCGGTGACTTATGTGGCTCTATTCCAAGATGGTTTGCGTTAGCTCTGCCGTAGAAGCCGTACCTCTGTCGGTGACGAGGACTTTTGGAGCGCCGCGACGCAGGAGGACGTTCTCAACAGGGCATGTATAACTGTCTGAAGGGAGACAAGAAAGTTCCAACATCGTCGATAAGCCATCGGCTCCGCCGATGTCAGCTGAAGCACGGCAGAATGACGACATGCTCGGCCCATTGTTGCCGGTGAAAACCTTCGGCTCGGCCGATGTCGGCGAAAGTACGGCAAAACGGTGGCTAACTCGGCCCAATGTTGCCGGTGAAAGCCATCGGTTAAGCCGATATCGGCGGAAGAACAGCAAAACGCCGGCAAACTCGGCCCAATGTTTCCGGTGAAAGAAATCGGCTAAGCCGATATCGGCTGGAAGACGGCAGTAGGCCGGATAACTCAGCCCAATGTTGCCGGTGAAAGACCAACATCGGCTGAAAGGTGGCAAAATCGGCCCAATTTTGCCGGCAAAAAGTCAGCGGCTCCGCCGATATCGGCGCCAGGCTGGCAATGCTGGCCCGAGGTGGGGCCGCGCACAGCCGCCGTAAAACCAATATCGGCCCGACGTTGTGTGCTGCCTGGGGCGGGATCGAGTCCCGGCTGCGGCGGCTGCATTTTCGATGGAGGCGAAAATGTTTGAGGCCCGTGTACTTCGATTTAGGTGCAGGTTAAAGAACCCCAGGTGATCAATATTTCCGAAGCCCTCCACTACTGCGTCTCTCATAATCAAATCTTAGTTTTGGGACGTTAAACCCCAGATATTATTGATATTATTATTATTCACATGACGGAGACACAAGACGAGGAGGACGCAGTACGAGCGCTAACACCAGAAGTTTATTGGAACAAGAAGGAGCGCACGAAAAACCAACACCATCACCATGCGTGCACAGGAATGTTAGGTCACGTGAAAGAAATTGCTAAGCCTGCGTACTTAGCATTCTAGCGAACAAACACAATGTTCAGATGTACAGTTATCAACCATCATTTTGATGAAGAACCTTTCGGCCAATTCACGAGCCGTTTTGTCTTTGTGCTTCACCATTGAAAAAAGGGTTACACCCACATGATCTGCCATGAGCTGAAAGATGTGATGTCGGCGTTCCCTTTGAGGCCTTTTTGCGCTGGCGATGTCGTTCATTAATACATTAACTCGACTGTCCCATGTACGCCTTTCATCAGGAGTGGGGAATCCTGTAAACAACCCCAACGGTAATTCTAAGATTATTAAGAATGCCATTGCTATGAGTTCGTTACAGCCCGCCCTCAAGACGTCCTGCATACACAAAGGTCACGATAGTTTTCAGGAGCAGGTTGTTCGGCTAGGGAACGCTGGGTATCCTGCGCATGTGCTTGTGTGGGCTTCTGAGAGACTTCTCATGAAGTGTTATTTTGTCTGGTTGAAAGGGTGGAGCTAGATAAAAAGACCAACAAATAAGCTCTCATACCTTACGTACGTCGATTGTCCCACCGGTTTAAGAAAATAGCAAAAAGTTTCAACGTCGACGTTCTCTTTTCCTCAAACCTAGAAGTAGGAAAAGCTTGTGGTGTTTCTGAATGTTTTTGTTACTTGTGTCTTCGTCTTCTCACGCAGTTTAAGAAAATAA
Source organism: Rhipicephalus sanguineus (assembly GCF_013339695.2). Classification (NCBI taxonomy): domain Eukaryota; kingdom Metazoa; phylum Arthropoda; class Arachnida; order Ixodida; family Ixodidae; genus Rhipicephalus; species Rhipicephalus sanguineus. The sequence continues at coordinate 173,272,495 of NC_051179.1, read as the reverse complement.
TTGAGAAGAAGGCTAGAGGAACAGCGGCTGTAGGTTTCTGGGTGAATCATTTGAATCCCGCCGTTTCCTGCGCCGTTGGGGTTGTTTATAGGATTCCCCTCTCCTAGGGAAATGCGTACGGTGATGTCTGAGACTTCAAGATTTCGACATTACCATCGTTTACAAGTCCGGACGAAAGCACCCTGACGCCGACTGCTTGTCCAGCGCACCTGTTGATCCGACGCCGCAAACGCTCTTAACGAAGACAGCTTCTTGGGGGCCCACAATCACCATAAGTGCCGACGACTTCGTCAAACAACAACGAAGGTATTCGTAACTGGAAAGCTTGGCAGAGTACTTGGAATGCATACAGCCAGGGCGTTCGCAGGAGGCCAACTGTCTACCACCCGCTTTTCGATGGCGGCGAAAATGTTTGAGGCCCGTGTACTTAGATTTAGATGCACGGTAAAGAACCCCATGCGGTCAAAATTTCCGGAGCCTTCCTAAACGGCGTCTCTCATAAACATATCGTGGTTTTGGGACCTTAAGCTCCAGATATTATTATTATAACTGCATACCACCCGCAGACGAACGGCCTCACCGAGAGTCTCAATAAAACCCTCGCCGACATGCTGGCAATGTACAAGGGGGATGGAAAGAAACGGGAATAGCGCGGCGCGTTGTTATCATCACGCTCTGATTTTATAGGCAGTAAAAAGATGTTACAATGATTCTTCATTGTATCATAGATGCCTCTAGCAGATCTTTATTACCATTGAGATTACGACCACTTGAATAGAAATGCGAAACAGCAGAGAATGCAGACGCGGCACTGTTCGCGTTTCTTTCGATCCCCAGTGTACGTAGACGTCGAAAACAGGACTTAGGACGCCATCCGTCCATAAGTAACATTCGCTTACAACACGGCAGTGCAAGAAACAACGTGTATGACGCCTTTCAAGCTGGTTTACGGAAGAAGCCTGGCAACGACGCTAGACGCAATGCTGTCAACTGCCACTGACAAAGAGAATCTCGACGTCCCCGCTTATTTGCAACGCGCCGAAGAAGCTTGGCAGCTCGCCCGCCTGCGTATAAAGTCTCAGTAGATGACCGACAGCCGCCGCTATAATATTCAACAAAGCCACATGGAATACCAGCCCGGTGATCGTGTGTCTGGATCTGGACGCCGATACGCCGACGCGCACTTAGCCAGAAGCTTCTTCGCCGGTACTTCAGCCCTTACAAGGTACTTCGACGTCTCGGCGCCCTGGACTACGAGGTCGTTCCGGACGAGATTACAAGCTCTGAGCGGCGCAGAGCACAACCTGAAGTCGTTCATGCCGTGCGTCTTAAAGGGGCCCTGCAACACTTTTCGAGCATGCTCAAAAAGCGCTGCCGATCGGTAGTCGAGGCTCCCGAGAACACGCGAGCCAAATATTATAGCGATGCGCACGGCCTGGAATTTACAATAAATTCTCAAAGTCAGCTGAAAATCGCTCCCTCTTCTCTCGACAAATGATGTATTAGTCCGCAAAATATGACGCGATTGTCGGCAGTTCCACCATTGGCTGATGTATAATCACGATAACACCCTCATTATTACTTTCGTTGTTGATTTTGAGTTCAATAAGTAGATAATATGTATGTTTATATTCTGTTATAGCGTCAAAAACACCGAACAAACATTAATATTAGCACTTCCGGTCTCACCGACAGCTCGTCTGCTCGTAGTTGCGTGGTTCCGTTTTCTTCGCCATGCGCAGTGCCGAAAACGTGAATATTTCTGTGCTTTTGACCATCGCCGGTTGCCGTTGAGAGTGGCAGCCGTTCGAGTGTTGCCTCGTCAGCTGGGAACTGCATCGTCGGCACGTTCTCACGACCGACCGAGGCAGCCGTGCAGCATGTCTCCGATAACAATGCTGGCGTCCGGTAATGGCGGCGCTTCGGGGTCGTCTGCCAGTGCCGTCTTACGAGGCGGTGTACCGGAGTATGGGCCGAAACCGATCTCAGCTGTCATTCGTTCCAAACGAGCGCGCAGGTTTGCTTCCATGGTTGGCAGAGCGATGAAAACACTACGGCGTTCGAGGTGCACACCCAACATTACCAAACCGACGCGCAGTTTTCAAGCACGCGCGATACACATCGGCTCCGCTCGACGAGAACGACGCAAGCCGACCGGAAGTGGCGGCACAGACCACGTGGTTGCGCCCAGACGTCAGAGAGAAAAAAATGAAGAAAAAATTTCCGCAGGCGCTCTTGGGCGGAGCCTCGCTCGTCTGCGCTCCCTCCCTCGAGTCGCTGCCTAGCTCTCCGCGCGCTCGCGGCGTTGAGTTGAGGGTGAAAGCTGCGGAACGTGATCTCTATAATTTGGTAACACCACTTAGACTTGACGGATTCGAAAAATTTTTGCGGCATATGACTCGTGAAGAGTCATACGTCAATAATGAGACTATTCCAATATAACTAAGAAAGGTGTTGCAGGGCCCCTTTAAGGCGTTCTATGCGCGTGAAGATACCTGATGACTCTAATTCTTGCTTGCCTTATTTTTGTTCTTTCGAATTGCATGCATTTTCCCCTTCAATGTTTTGATCTATGCATCGGGGCTGTGCTTTTAGGGGCGAAGCTCCTTAAGGCGGCACCCGTTCGTCCCTCGTAGTAGTGCGTAACCAGTCGTAACGCTAGTACCAGATCTTGACCTCCAATGGTGGTGCCGGTGGGAGATTTCTCCTGTGCGTTGTTGAACAATAAAAAATTCGCAGCGTGCGCGTTAACTAAAAGCCGAATTCTTCTGTCTCTCATTACCCATTAGCAGCCATTGGCATGTTCCAGTAGGAAACGTTAGTAGAAGTAGAAGTGTAAGTGTTAGCTAAAAGCCGACTTCTTCTGTCTCTCATTCCCATTAGCAGCCATTGTTTACCTCCAAGGTAGTGCCTGGTGAGATTTCTCCTGTGTGTGATTAAACAATAAAAATTTTGTTCAAAACGCCGTTGATTGGTGAAATAAACCAACGAAAGACGCCAGTTGTTTTCTAAAAGCAAAACGAAAGAACGCCAGATGTTTCTAAAGCAAAACGAAAAGACGCCAGCTGCTTAACGAAAGACGCCAGATGTTTTCTAAAGCAATGGTTTTCTAAAGAATGAAAATTCACAGCGTACATGTAAAATTAATGTGAGCTGCAAGTCGTCATAACTCATCGAACCTTTGGTATAAACGCGCCCGATCTCACGTCAGTGATGATGTCAGAGACGACGCAACGACGTCTGTGATGATGTCTCACGTCAGAGACGACGCAACTGCGCCAATATACACACGTCACACACAAACACACACACCGAATGACCACAATTATCTTCTTATATGTACGCACCACTTGCATTTTCTCTCCACATCTGGTTTGTTTACCATGACATTTTGTTGCGCTGACGGGTTGTGTTGTTGTCGCTTCCTTTCTCTCACTGCTTCGTCCGCACATACGTCATTCATACAGGCGACAGCACGGCGCATATCACTCTACATCATCAAGATTCCCACGTTGCGAGCTCCAAGTAACACACACAAAAGCACATGAGGCAACGCTAATGCCATAGCTCTTTGCGGATGGTAAGTCGTGCACAGACGCGCACATTCCCTTCCCCTTCACCTCACTACACCCGAATGAACGCGACGACAATCGCCGAGTGTGGAGACCTTCTGACATATGATTGGTGTATCCCAGCGATGGAGGGGGAGCACACACCGTGTTGCAACTTCACGCTGCCGAAACGACGGAACGCGCTAAAGCGTTGTAAAACAATCCGAGCTGCTGCCGAAGGTGTACTACTTCAAACGCGGCACAGTCACTATACTGGGGACAACTTTCTGTGGCAATGAAAGGAAAGCTACAGAGCCACAATGCACATATCCTACCGCTAATGAATGTAGTCCCACAATTGTGTCCGTATTTTCTGCGTGAGGATATATTAAATACTCCTTCATTTTCTACATGTAGCTTTTTGAGCCGGAACGCAGCGCACACAAGCGAAATATTTGTATGTTCTTTTACTTTATACGTTGTCACTTTGCGTTTTTGCGTTCTTGCAAAAGTCGTGCCTTTTACTGCTTTTACCCGTACCTTAGACGCTTAGAAGCGATTGCGTCGAAATGCTGCGCTAGCCATCGCTTTTCACGGCGTTACGAGACGCGCGCCAAACCGGACGACACTCTTAAAAAAAAAAGAGAGTCAAAAGGGAAGTCACGTCTGCTTGACTCTCTTTGTGGCAACCGATGACCCACCTTTTTTTCTAAGGGGAGTCACAATGCTCTGGTCGACGCTCCGGAATGAAATAGATGACTCCCTTGCTCCAAGGGAGTCAGTGATGGTTCTGCATATACAGGGTGGGTTTTTTTTTTAAAGAAAAGCTTCACTGGCTGCGACCAAGATACAGTTCGCTGCTTTGGCTTGTGGTATACCGAAAAATTTTGGTTGAGAATATATAGCATGGGATCGTAAAATGTGGAATTACGCACGTATTGTGTTATGGCTTCAGTTACGATATTGCTGAAACGGCGCTTCGAAAACGTCTACAAGTAAACAGGGTTCTTAAAAAATCTTGCCCCCAAGCGAAACATTGAGAGTTATGACAACGTTTAACAATGGCAGCGCTGACAAATTGCGAATCTTCGCACGTTTGCAAGCATAGGCGTGCGCACAGGGGGGGCAGGGGGGCGGCCGCCCCCCCTAATCATCTAAGAGGGGGGGGGGGGGCGCGAAATCCGACCCGTAGATTGACCCTTCTAGTCACCTAGGAGGGGGGGGGGCAAAATCTTCCCCATACATTGACTTAGTAGGGTGGGGGGGCGCTGCGATGAACCTCTGCCCCCCCCCCCCCCCTAATGGGGAACCCTGCGCACGCCTATGTTTGCAAGCGAGGTTTGTAGGATTCCTACGACAGCATGTATGGCAGAAAGCATACATTTATTAGTTGAAATGGGCGTGCATGGTGTTGAACGCACTGGCGATCGGGAACACATCTAACTCGACGGCCGTAAAAACATGTGCCGCAAAGCTGGCATGATAACAGCGCAGACCGGTTATCAAGGCGACGCTTTACCGCATCTCCTTAAAGAGCGACAATACTACCAGAATTATAGCGCGCGTGGTAATCATTTCTGCCCGCCACAGCTAAACTATATTTCACGATAATCCGCGCGGGCCACCAAATCGCTCAGCAAACGTTGAGCACTAGGCACGCACACACGGCCTCACCGCACTCTCCCTAGGCCCTAGAGCAAGGGGATGCACGTTCACCCTGCGCCCCCTCCCCCCCGTACAGCCCTTACAGACACACACACAGGGCACGCTTCGCCTCCTCCGCCCTGATATTATTCAATAGGCTTTAACTATGCATGATGTGCGCTCTTAGCACCAAAACAAAACCGAAACCACGTAGTCGTTCGTGGAGGCTACTTTAATCCAAGCCGAAGCCATCAAGTACGAGACAGCCATTTTGGCCTGGCGTCGTGGTAGATGGCATTGTTCGTGATCCGTCTCGTTGTGGGTCGTTCTTTAGTCCGCCAGAAAAATCTGTGTCGTCAGGCGTGATTTGCAATGATTGTTTTGCGTGCCTTTCTTCGTGCTATGCTTCGTGGCGATAGTATCGTATCGTCGGCTCGCTCTTGCCGTGTCTGGCTGATCGTTTTGCGTGACTTTCCTTCCGTGCTGATGCATTTCGTGGCGTAGTATCGTGTCGTCAGGCTCACGCTTGCCGTGACTGGCTGAAGCAGTGCTCACTCAGTGTTTGGGGAAAAGCAGGCCTCCGGACGGAGAAGTCCCTCCAGTAAGCTTCGTTTCGTCGTGAACTTGCCTGAGCAAATGGCGAGCGCATTACAGGATCCCAGTGCAAAAAACCGACAGACCGAAGCCTGTGGACGACGCTCCTACGGTCAGCTTATAGATTTCAGGTGAGTTCTGCCGGCTTCTGCCTACAAACTCTTTTATTCCGCTTCACACGTATCTTTGCCACTTGTCTTTCTGATGTTCCAGTTGCACGGATTTGCTATCGGGTTTCAATGGCTTGGAAACGACGAAAACACGCACTGGAACTATCCAGTAGCGGGTAAAACGGAGTGGTGCGCGCCAATATCGTGGTTTCCCTTATTCCATACATGCCAGAAAAAACATGAATTGCGAGTTGAAATCTCGTTTGCAAGTCGAGTGTGGGTGACACGTAGAGCAACGGTGCACCGATATATATTTGAAGGGTAAGTAAGCTCAGCTGATCAAAATCAATCTAATGCACCAGGCCGAACATGCCTGATATCCAGATCATATTTTGGCTCGTGAAACTCTAGAATTTACTGTTGCTATTCCTTTGCTACCCAGGAACGTTGAAACACGTTTAATACGTATTTATTCGCTGCATATTCGAACTTCTCGCCGGGTTTGCTTGTGTGTGTGTGTGTGTGTGTGTGTGTGTGGGTGTGTGTGTGTGTGCGCGCGCGCGCGCGTGCGTGCGTGCGTGCGTCCGTGCGTGCGTGCGTAACTGCTATAAAACTTTGATGCAATAGCTTTTGTAGCACGGTTTTCATTTAATTGAAACAGTGGTGACTTAATCTTATGATGCTAAAAATTATCATGCAACAAAGGTAAATGTGAGTTCACTTCAAAGTTGTAGTTTTTTTTTGTCCACGAACTGCATACGAGCATAACCTCATCCTCCTGTGATACTTGCTTTGTCTAATGTGGTGTGGTGCTAGTACCTAATAGTAAACACAACACCGGCTAGTAATAATGGCAGTAAACATACTGCTCAAACGCTGTGTTGCGTAGATATTGGATGCCTTTGTTATACCAGCCGTGGTTCAGTTCGTTATTATTTTCAACACAAAGATAGTCTACAGTGATGTTGTGGGCAGTGGACAAAATCCTTTAAATGGACTTGGAAGCGTTACGCTGCGAAGCCAAGGACGCGGGTTCTATTCCTGACCCCGGCAGCTGCATTTAGAAGAGGGCGAGATACAGAAACTCCCATGCCCTTTGATTTGTGCACGTTGAAGAACTCCAGGTAGTTGAAATTAATCCGTGATCTCCCACTATGTAGCACCGCTTAATCGCATTGTGCTTTTCGCTCATAAATCTCTAGCAATTATTACTTCGTCATTATACCTGGAAACACTCGCTGTATCCTATTTGAATTCTATTCGCCATAGTCTGCAATGAATATTTAGCACTTTTTACAGCAGGGTACCTCATTTGACATTCTTTTACAATGCCCTTAATTGTCCCAACTTCGTGGCCATAATCAGTGTTGTTTTTATATGTAATATAGTCACTTCAGCACTGTGTCCTTTTTGTTTGACCGCTTCTCATCACCTCAATTGTTTGAGGTTTGAGGTGATGTTTGTGCTGCACAGTTTGCCCGAGTTTTCTCCCAACCCTCTATACTGGTCAACGCTGGCTGGTGGGTTGTCCTTCCAGACAAATGGAAAAACGAGACCTTTGCCTGTTGATATAGATATGAAGAAAAAATGGCACATTAGGCCTTTAGAATAGCTGCACCTTCGTGCAGCTGTTCTGAAGCCAGGCACTAGAAGGGCACGCTCACAATGATGCGACAGAAAGAAGGCAGTGAAGGCAAGCCTAGTCTTGTCGTACATTCGCCATATTTCGTGTAGCTGTATACACATTTTGCCGTTTTGTTCGTTAAACTAATAATAACATTTGGCGTTTAACATCCCAAAACCACGATATGATTGAGAGACGCCGTAGTAGAGGGCTCTGGAAATTTCGACTACCTGGGGTTCTTTAACGTGCAGCTAAATCTAAGTAACGGGCCTCAAATATTTTCGCCTCCAACGAAATGCAGCCGCCGAGGCCGGACTCGATCCCGCGACCCTACAGGTCCTTCGTTAAAATACTGCTAGTCTAGTGGTTTATGGTGCTCTACTGCTGACCCACAGGTTGCGGGATCGAATCCTGGCCGCCGCGGCTCGCATTTTCCGATGGAGGCGAAAATGGTTTTAGAACCCGTGTGCTTAGATTTAGGTGCACGTTAAAGAACTCCAGGTGTCGAAACTTTCCGAAGCCCTCCACTACGGCGTCTCTCATAATCTTATCGTGGTTTTGGGACGTTAAACCCCAACAATTATTATTATTAAAATACTGCTGCCATGCTATACAGGGTGATTTTTTTTTCAGACAGTACATATCTTTTATAAAAAAATTCTATGACAGTCACGCTCCAGTAGTACTCTAGTTCGAGGCGGAAATATTCTGCCGCAACAAAAAATGCGTTGACGGGACTAATTAACAAAAACCCGTTAACTAATTTTTATTTATTGACTTGAGGGCAGTTGTTTATATTAGAAATCTGTAGTGCGTGCCACTTTATGGTATACCCTTTTTTCAGAAATCATGAGTTTTACGTAACTCGAGGTATTTATTGTGAAATTTTAAGGGCTCAATCAAAACTGATCGTGTCCGGCACACAGAAAACGCGGTTTTTCTGTTACGTCAGACCGGAGCTGCCCGCGACAAGGGAGTGACGAAATTTGAATGAAGGCGCATCGTGGTCGTACCTTTTCATGAAAAGTGGCAAGTCATCTAACTTGTGCCAGCGGATCGCCTTACCTTTGCATGTGGCGTTTGGTGCTGATTTGTTTCTTTCGAGATGCGCGCAACCGAAACGGCAGTAATATCAACCTTTTCTTTCTATGTTTACAGATAAGTACCACACATCGCACCCAAATAATAAGCTCTTTACTTGTGTATTTCTGAATGCTTGCAGATTTTCCTGATCACATTCTGCTTCGGCCCACCTTCATTAAACTATCATCACCTTCTTTTCACGTGTAGCTCCGAGCTTACGTAACAGAGAAGCGACGTTTCCTGCGCGTCAGGCGCTATGAGTTTCGATTTCGTCCTTGAAATTCAAGGATGAATATCACGAATTACGTGTAACTTTCGCGATTAAAAAAAAATGTGTATGCCATAAATTGGCACGCGCTACAACTTTCTAATATAAACAACTACCTCAAAGTCAGGAATTAAGAGTTAATTAGTGAGTTTTTGTTAATTAATCTCGTCATTGCCATTTTAGTTGCAGCAAACTATTTCCTTCTTGACAAAGAGTGCGTGTGCGAAAACATCTTGAGCGTGACTATTATACAATTTTGATAAGAAATGTGCGTTCTCTAAAACAACATAATTGTACGGAGGTCATGCAGCGGAAACAGTTGCAGCTGGCTAAGGAGTAACAGACCCTCAAAGTGCAGCAAAGTTAATGGGTATCCCTGGTTTTGTTCATTGCCATGACACTTCATGGAATCTGGTGTGTGAGCGCTGCCCTTGTCAGATTAAAAGGTGATCGATCTGTCTGTCATCATGTGTTTGTTTTTGTTCACTTGACTATTTCAGGTTGCTTCAAGACTGCACATTGAAGCTCTACAGCTGCATTTGACCAGGAAGCCTCCTTGGAAACTTCGTGTCTCGAGGTGGTCAAGACGTGTCCAAGAATTCGGAATAGCCACACTTAAGGTCTGGCCGTGAGTGGTCTCGAATCAGTGCAACCTGTCCTTTTCGCCAGAATGCCACCTGACCTTGACATGGTCTGGGAACACGACACTGCCAAGCTCATGCACGCAAGCTGTGTCACCTATTGGGGTCCTGTATCTCAGATGACTACATGAGAATGCTGTACTACATGAGAACTACACATGTTGCATGTTTTGCGCTGTATGCCACATAAAATATGTAATGGATGTCGCAAAGAAGTGCTTGATGGCTGGCCATTGATTCCTATTCATAAAAACTGACTGCTGGCTATGCTAATGTTTATGCCAGGTCTAGTATGTTGCCGCATTTGACAGTAATGAACGATGTTAGCGAAACTATTGCTTTTCATATCTCACTCATTCTGACAGTAATGTGTCTCGCTGTATTTCTGGACGGTGTTTCTGTATTTCAGTTCTGTACAGAACTCTCCGTACCACTGCTAAATATATATATTTATATATATCATACCTTATATATATAAGGTACTTGACACACGACGTACGTTTTAGCATTAGCATAGTGCTAAAACGTACGTCGTGTGTCAAATGCCTTCCTACAGTATCAGGACCTTCGTGATCTTTCTGTAGCTCTTATATTTAAGGGTCATTCCATGCCAGTGTCCAGACGTGGCGCTCGCACATCGCAGATTTTGCTGATAAAATTTGTGCCTTTTTCCTGTGCCACATGGAGTATTGTGGCAAAACATTCTTGCTCGAAAAAATTTTTGACAGTCCTGGCACCCCCTCGAATTTCGCTTCTATTTATTAAACTGTACCTAATAGAAAAATGTGTATAAAATCTACTTTTGTGTGTTGAGCTTCTAAACTGCGCTTGCGCTATCGGAGAGGTTCTGTTTAGTTGTCCCATTCATTATTTCCGAATTTTTGTGTTTCACTACCAGCTACGTAGCTTCAAAAACTACAAAAATCTTCAAAGTTCGTGAATTTTTCTTGAGCTATCTGGAACTCACCCTAACCAATGTTAATAATAGCCTGATTTCCAGGAAAGTGTATTTTAGTACAGTAATGTTTAAGGGTAAAATAGACTTCAAATCTTTCCGAAAAAAAATTGTGAAGTTAGAGAAAATGTACGATTTGTTGCATGTTTGACCGTATTTTTCATACTGATGCGGTCAAAGTAAAAATCCTCGTCATGTGGCGTTTGATAAAAGACTTCATCGTTAAGTAATGAAAAAAGTCTTATCAAATCATTTTTTTTGTTTTAAGGAAGAAAATAATTTTTGAATTTGGCCCTCCGAACGCGCAGTGCATTTCATTTTGTTGCCACTTCGCCGCAAAGCACGTGGTAGCCCTTGCAGCTGACACTCGTCACAGGCAACGGCCAGATGCGAGATGTATGTCAGTGGCTCGTGAGTGGTCGAAAGTCTTGTCACGTTGATGTCAGGGCGACGAGTAATGAATTCGCGTTACAATGTGAGCTTGCTTGGCGGGCCCAATGGGAAGTATGGACGCCCGTGAGCAGCCTATGGCGCCGTTGGCACAATGTGCTAGAGGCCGTCTGTACAACACGTATACCCTGAGAAAGAAGTGTGTACAGTGTGCATTATTTCTTTCAGTATGTGTATGCTAGTTGTGCAGACGTCCCTCTAGGACATTGTGCCAACGTCTCCACATGCTGCTCTCGGGCGTCCTTACTTCCCATTGGGCCCGCCTAGCAAATTCACATTGTAACGCAAATTCATTACTCGTCGCTCTGACAGCGCGACAAGACTTTCGGCCACTCGCGAGCCGCTGACATACATCTCGCATCTGGCCGCTGCCTGTGACGAGTGTCAGCTGTAAGGGCGACCACGTGCTTTGTGGCGAAGTGGCAGCAAAATGAAATGCACTGCGCGATCGGAGGGCCAAATTCAAAAATTATTTTCTTCCTTAAAACAACAAATGATTTGATTAGACTTTCTTCGTTACTTAACGATGAAGTCTTCTATCAAACGCCACATGACGAGGATTTTTACTTTGACCGCATCAGTATGAAAAATACAGTCAACATGTGACAAATCGTACTTTTCCTCAATATCACAATTTTTTCGGAAAGATTTGAAGTCTATTTTACCCCTAAACTTTCTGTACTAAAATGCACTTTCCTGGAAATCAGGCTATGATTAATATTGGTTAGGTGAGTTCCAATAGCTCAAGAAAAATTCACGAACTTTGAAGATTTTTGTTCTTTTTGAAGCTACGTAGCGGTAGTGAAACACAAAAAAACTCGGAAATAATGAATGGGACAACTAAACAGAGCCCTCTGCGATAGCGCAAGCGCGGTTTCGTAGCTCAACACACAAAAATAGATTTTATACACATTTTTCATTAGGTACGTTTAATAAATAGAAGCGAATTTCGAGGGGGCGCCATGATTGTCAATTTTTTTTCGAGCAAAAGTGTTTTGCCACAATACTCCATGTGGCCCAGGAAAAAGGCACAAATTTTATCAGCAAAATCGTGATGTGGAAGCGCACGTCTGGGACACTTGGCATGGAATGACACACACACATATATATATACAAATAATATATATATATTGAGAGAGCGTAGGCATGGGCAAGTTGGTAATTCTGTTTGACTTTTTGAGCGCGCAAAAGAACATAGACGAAAAACGACGCGGACACAGCGCTGACTTCCAACATATGCTTTATTTTCTACAGTGGTACATCTATATATAGACAACAAAAAGCAACGCACGCAGGCGCATTGTATAGGAAGGCTTCATGTAAAACCACAATAAGTATGCATGATAAGCAATCAACAACCTGATACCGGATTTTTTTCTTCTTTAAGAGATCAAGCGGTCATTCCTGACTACCACTATCGTCGAGTCACCCTGTGGGCCTTGCTTAGAAGTCTAGTGGTTTTTTGGATAGGTCAATTGAAGGTGCACTAATGCACATGTCTCCCAAACTTGCAATCTTCGCCGCTTCAATTATCTCACGTGTTGTTTGTGCCTGGCTCCTTCCTGTCGCAGTGCACTGCGAATACATGGGATCGCACCCATACTTCCTGCAGTGGAAAGCCAAATGTCCCACACCTCCAGTTTCGCACGTTATTTGCGTGCTCACGCAGCCTGTCATTGGCACACCGTCCCGTCTGCCCTAAGTATTTCTTGCCACCGGGCAGCGGCAACTCATAAGCGATGTTGTTCTCACATTTAACAAAGCTTTCTTTGTGCTTTTTTTGGCACCTGGGTTTTTAGAACCACTGTAGAGGGCTTGCACAGATTATAAAGCTTGTTTGGTGCTGAAGGGGCGACTCTTACGTTGGCGTTGTTCCCTATCTTTTCCAGCCTGTGTGAGACATCGTGAAGGTACGGTATGACGGCGCATTTCTGCTTGACAGGCTCCGTTTCTGGTGAAGCCTGCTCCTCACCCTCGCGAGCATGTTTGACAGTATTGAGAAGACCCTCCACCACAGATGTGACGCCATACTGAGGGAACCCCGCCTTTTTCAGGCGGTCAGCTTGCGCCTGGAAACTACACGAACACTTGTGAGGACATGAGCGGCGAAGCGCATTCATTAGGGTTAATTTTGCAATACTCCTTTTAACTAGCTTGGAGTGGCCCGAAGAAAACGGCAGAAGCGGCTTATTGGCCCGAGGCTCGTACGACCAGCAGACCTGGCCTCGCTCGAAGAACATTCGTATGTCAAGAAAACGCAACGCGTTGTTTTGCGGCATTTCTTGCGTGACTGCGAGCGGTTGCAGGAAACGCGTGAACAGATCAAGTACGTTTTGAAGAATCATTGCCGATTCGCCTGGACTTGATTCTAGAAAGACAACGTAGTCGTCTACATATCTAAACACCTTCTTTACATTTGG